>NW_025228158.1:63987-67922 GCF_018294505.1 Triticum aestivum | reverse complement strand
CTCCCTCCCCCTCGCTCTTCCTTAGCACCGCCGCCCTCCACGACGCAGGCGCACGCCACCGCCTTGGCGCTGCATCCCCCGCTCAATCTGGGCGCCCGCCTGCGCCCAGGGGCCCGATCCCGCTCCCCCCATCGTCGCCGTGCTCCGCCATCGTGCCCGGCGCCCGGAGTTCCACCTAGCCGGATCGTCGTCCTCTCCATCATCACTGGACCCTGCCGCATCAACCTTCATCGAGCCCGCTGCCTTGGACCCTACGCCCCACCGTGAACTGCCGCTTTTCCCTCCTCCTCTCCCCGCGTCGGCTTCCCCGGCTCGCCTCGACATCGTGCACCCTGGTCCCCACCCTCGTGCGCGCCCGCGCCATCTCTGGACGCGCCCGATGCGCGCTCACCGCACCTGATGCGCGCTCACCGCGCCCCCATCCGCGAACACAGGTACCTGGACCGCCCTCTGCTACACCTGCTTGCGGGTGGCCGCACGCACCGCTCTCCCTTGGCCGAAGCGCCCTTGCACCCCGCCTCAGCGTCGTCCATCGCTGGATCTGCCGGGCCTTCCCCCCCACTGCTGGCCGCACGTCCCGCGTCGTGCGCCTCGCCTTGCCGCTCCCCTGCCTGTGCCGCTTCCTAGCCGCCCCGGCCGCCTGGCCGGCGCTGTGGCCACCGGCCTCCCCTGCTCCGGCGCCCTACCGGCTCTGCCCACCCCTGGGCGTGCGCCCGAACGGGTGCGGGGCACCCGTTGCGCCCGAACCCGCTAACACCGACGCCCGCTAAGGTCCCTAGGGCCTATGACAAACGGGGCCCAGCCCCAGAACGTTTTTATAAAAAAAAGGAATTAGAAAAATATTAATTAATTAATTAATTAATTCGACAATTAATTAACTTAATTGGATCTGTTAACTAACCTGATTAACTCCGATTAGATAAACTAATGATTAATTAACTAGTTAATTAGGTTTAGTTAAACTGTGGCTATGACAGGTGGGACCCACGTGTAGGTTTGACTAAGTCAACAGGACTGTTGACTGGGCCTACTGACCGTGCAGTTGACCCAGTCAATGGCCCCATCTGTCAGGTTGACCAGTCAACTCTGTTGACTGCTGACATCAGCATGACATCATGCTGATGTCATAAATCCATTTTCGAATTGATTTAAGTAATTAATTAAATTCCAGAAATTAATAAAATCTTTAGAAAATCATACCTTTTAAACCGTAACTCGGATTAAATTATTTTCAACATGAAAGTTGCTCAGAACAATGAGACGAATCCGGATACGCAGCCCGTTCGTCCACCACACCCCCCTAACATATCAAAAACGCAACTTTTCCCCTCCGGTTCATCTGTCCGAAAACGCGAAACACCGGGGATACTTTCCCGGATGTTTCCCCCTTTCGCCGGTATCACATAATACCGCGTTAGGACATACCTAGCACCGCGTATTGCCGCGTCTTGCTTTGTGTTGCATTTGATTGCTCTGTTATTTATTGTGTTCCCCCTCTGTTACTCCTTTCCGGTAGACTCCGAGACCGCTGCCGATGTCCGTGTGTTCGACTACATCGAAGATGACCCCTCCTTGCTAGAGCAACCAGGCAAGCCCCCCCTTTGATCACCAGATATCGCCTATTCTTCTCCATACTGCTTGCATTAGAGTAGTGTAGCATGTTACTGCTTTCCATTATTCCTATCCTGATGCATAGCCTGTCCTTGCTACTACTGTTGTTACCATTACCTGCTATCCTACTGCTTAGTATAGGATGCTAGTGTTCCATCAATGGCCCTACACTCTTGTCCGTCTGCCATGCTATACTACTGGGCCGAGATCACTTCGGGAGGTGATCACGGGCATATATGATATACTTTACACAGTTACATTACCTGTGATACTGTTCGGAGATGGGGGCTGAAGGGGCAGGTGGCTCCATCCCGGTAGAGGTGGGCCTGGGTTCCCGACGGCCCCCGACTGTTACTTTATGGCGGAGCGGCAGGGCAGGTTGATACCACCTAGGAGACAGGTGGGCCTGGCCCTGTTCGGCGTTCGCGGATATTTAACACGCTTAACGAGATCTTGGTATTTGATCTGAGTTGGCTACGAGCCTATACGCACTAACCATCTACGCGGGAGTAGTTATGGGTATCCCGGCGTCGTGGTATCAGCCGAAGCCTTCTTGACGTCAGCGACTGAGTGGCGCTCGCCGGGTTGGACTGCGTTAACGCAACTTCCTTTGTAATGGAGGTTGCTAGGTCTGCTCACCGGCCGCGTACGCAACATGCAGGTGTGCTAAGGGCGATGGGCCCAGACCCCTGTGCGCTTAGGTTTAGACCGGCGTGCTGACCTCTCTGTTGTGCCTAGGTGGGGCTGCGACGTGTTGATCTTCCGAGGCCGGGCATGACCCAGGAAAGTGTGTCTAGCCAAATGGGATCAAGCGTGTTGGGTAAGTTGGTGCACCCCTGCAGGGAAGTTAATCTATTCGGATAGCCGTGATCTTCGGTAACAGGACGACTTGGAGTTGTACCTTGACCTTATGACAACTAGAACCGGATACTTAATAAAACACACCCTTCCAAGTTCCACAGACAACCCGGTGATCACTTTTCCACAGGGCGACGAGGGGAGGATCGCCGGGTAGGATTATGCTATGCATTGCTACTGGAGATGCTACTGGAGATGCTACTTGGAGATGCTACTTGGAGATGCTACTTGGGGATGCTACTTGGAGGACTTCAATCTATTCTCTTCTACATGCTGCAAGACGGAGGCTGCCAGAAGCGTAGTCTTCGATAGGACTAGCTATCCCCCTCTTATTCTGGCATTCTGCAGTTCAGTCCACCGATATGGCCTCCTTACACATATACCCATGCATATGTAGTGTAGTTCCTTGCTTGCGAGTACTTTGGATGAGTACTCACGGTTGCTTTCTCCCCATTTTTTCCCCTTTCCTTTCTTTCTGGTTGTCGCAACCAGATGCTGGAGTCCAAGAGCCAGACGCCACCGTCGACGACGACCCCTACTACGCCGGAGGTGCCTACTACTACGTGCAGCCCGCTGACGACAACCAGGAGTAGATAGGAGGATCCCAGGCAGGAGGCCTGCGCCTCTTTTGATCTGTATCTCAGTTTGTGCTAGCCTTCTTAAGGCAAACTTGTTTAACTTATGTCTGTACTCAGATATTGTTGCTTTCGCTGACTCGTCTATGATCGAGCACTTGTATTTGAGCCCTCGAGGCCCCTGTCTTGTATTATGATGCTTGTATGACTTATTTTATTTGTAGAGTTGTGTTGTGATATCTTCCCGTGAGTCCCTGATCTTGATCGTACACATTTGCGTGCATGATTAGTGTACGATTGAATCGGGGGCGTCACATTTGAAGTATCAGGGTTTCATACGGAAACTCGTGTGTTACAAAGGGATTTCATTTTTTTGAACTTATTTGAACTCCATAGTTTTTCTGTGTTCAAAATGCACCATTCAAAGCCACATCATCAATTTAGAACCCTTTCCGACTTCATTTGTTATTTTTCATGCATTTACTGATTATTTTGAGCTATAACACCATGAAATTGGAAAGCATTTGAAATGAACTCTGAAAAGGTTCCAAGTTGTCATGGTATCATCATTTCACCCATATAGCATGTGCAAGAAAGTATAGAGGCTTACGGCAAAAACTGGATGCACTTCGTGTACAAAACAGACAATCTCCTTCGAAGTATCAGGGTTTCATACGAAAACTCGTCTGTTACCAAGGGATTTCATTTTTTGAACTTATTTGAACTCCATAGTTTTTCTATTTTCAAAATGCACCATTCAAAGCCACATCATCAATTTACAACCCTTTCCGACTTCATTTGTTATTTTTCATGCATTTACTTATTATTTTGAGCTATAAGACCATGAAGTTGAAAAGCATTTGAAATGAACTCTAAAAAGGGTTCCAAGTT
>NW_025228158.1:63191-63839 GCF_018294505.1 Triticum aestivum | reverse complement strand
CAAGTTGGCATGGTATCAATATTTCACCCATATAGCATGTGCAAGAAAGTACAGAAGCTTACGGCAAAAATTGGATGCACTTCGTGTACAAAACACACAATCTCCTTCGAAGTATCGGGGTTTCATACGAAAACTCGTCTGTGACAAAGGGATTTCATTTTTTGAAGTTATTTGAACTCCATAGTTTTTCTATGTTCAAAATGCACCATTCAAAGCCACATAATCAATTTACAACCCTTTCCGACTTCATTTGTTATTTTTCATGCATTTACTTATTATTTTGAGCTATAAGACCATTAAATTGAAAAGCATTTGAAATGAACTCTGAAAAGGTTCCAAGTTGGCATGGTATCATCATTTCAGACACATAGCATGTGCAAGTAAGTACAGAGGTTTACGGCAAAAACTGGATGCACTTCGTGTACAAAGCAGACAATCTCCTTCGAAGTATCAGGGTTTCATACGGAAACTCGTCTGTTACAAAGGGATTTCATTTTTTCAAACTTATTTGAACCCCATAGTTTTTATGTGTTCAAAATGCACCATTCAAAGCCACATCATCAATTTACAACCCTTCCCAACTTCATTTGTTACTTTTCATGCATTTACTGATTATTTTGAGCTATAAGACCATGAAATTGAAAAGCA
>NW_025228158.1:61671-63102 GCF_018294505.1 Triticum aestivum | reverse complement strand
AAAAACTGGATGCACTTCATGTAGAAAACAGACAATTTCCTTCGAAGTATCAGGGTTTCATACGGAAACTCGTTTGTTACAAAGGGATTTCATTTTTTTGAACTTATTTGAACTCCATAGTTTTTCTGTGTTCAAAATGCACCATTCAAAGCCACATCATCAATTTACAACCCTTTCCGACTTCATTTGTTATTTTTCATGCATTTACTGATTATTTTGAGCTATAAGACCATGAAATTGAAAAGCATTTGAAATGAACTCTAAAAATGTTCCAAGTTGGCATGGTATCATCATTTCACCCATATATCATGTGCAAGAAAGTATAGAGGCTTACGGCAAAAACTGGATCCACTTCATGTACAAAACAGACAATCTCCTTCGAAGTATCAGGGTTTCATACGGAACCTTGTCTGTTACAAAGGGATTTCATTTTTTGAACTTATTTGAACTCCATAGTTTTTCTGTGTTCAAAATGCACCATTCAAAGCCACATCATCAATTTACAACCCTTTCCGACTTCATTTGTTATTTTTCATGCATTTACTGATTATTTTGAGCTATAAGACCATGAAATTGAAAAGCATTTGAAATGAACTCTGAAAATGTTCCAAGTTGGCATGGTATCATCATTTCACCCACATAGCATGTGCGAGACAGTACAGATGTTTACGGCAAAAACTGGATGCACTTCGTGTACAAAACAGACAATCTCCTATGATGTATCAAGGTTTCATACGGAAACTCGTCTGTGACAAAGGGATTTCATTTTTTGAAGTTATTTGAACTCCATAGTTTTTCTGTGTTCAAAATGCACCTTTCAAAGCCACATAATCAATTTACAACCCTTTCCGACTTCATTTGTTATTTTTCATGCATTTACTTATAATTTCGAGCTATAAGACCATGAAATTGAAAAGCGTTTGAAATGAACTCTGAAAAGGTTCCAAGTTGGCATGGTATCATCATTTCAGACACATAGCATGTGCAAGTAAGTACAGAGGCTTACGGCAAAAACTGGATGCACTTCGTGTACAGAGCAGACAATCTCCTTCGAAGTATCAGGGTTCCATACGGAAACTCGTCTGTTACAAAGGGATTTCATTTTTTTGAACTTATTTGAACTCCATAGTTTTTCTGTGTTCAAAATGCACCATTCAAATCCACATCATCAATTTACAACCCTTTCCGACTTCATTTGTTACTTTTCATGCATTTACTGATTATTTTGAGCTATTAGACCATGAAGTTGAAAAGCATTTGAAATGAACTCTGAAAATGTTCCAAGTTGCCATGGTATCATCATTTCACCCACATAGCATGTGCAAGAAAGTACAGAGGTTTACGACAAAAACTGGATGCACTTCGTGTACAAAACAGACAGTCTCCTATGAAGTATCAGGGTTTCATACGGAAACTCGTCTGTGACAAAGG
>NW_025228158.1:59280-60672 GCF_018294505.1 Triticum aestivum | reverse complement strand
TATATCATGTGCAAGAAAGTATAGAGGCTTACGGCAAAAACTGGATCCACTTCATGTACAAAACAGACAATCTCCTTCGAAGTATCAGGGTTTCATACGGAAACTTGTCTGTTACAAAGGGATTTCATTTTTTGAACTTATTTGAACTCCATAGTTTTTCTGTGTTCAAAATGCACCATTCAAAGCCACATCATCAATTTACAACCCTTTCCGACTTCATTTGTTATTTTTCATGCATTTACTGATTATTTTGAGCTATAAGACCATGAAATTGAAAAGCATTTGAAATGAACTCTGAAAATGTTCCAAGTTGGCATGGTATCATCATTTCACCCACATAGCATGTGCAAGACAATACAGATGTGTACGGCAAAAACTGGATGCACTTCGTGTACAAAACAGACAATCTCCTATGATGTATCAAGGTTTCATACGGAAACTCGTCTGTGACAAAGGGATTTCATTTTTTGAAGTTATTTGAACTCCATAGTTTTTCTGTGTTCAAAATGCACCTTTCAAAGCCACATAATCAATTTACAACCCTTTCCGACTTCATTTGTTATTTTTCATGCATTTACTTATTATTTCGAGCTATAAGACCATGAAATTGAAAAGCATTTGAAATGAACTCTGAAAAGGTTCCAAGTTGGCGTGGTATCATCATTTCAGACACATAGCATGTGCAAGTAAGTACAGAG
Organism: Triticum aestivum; assembly: GCF_018294505.1. Lineage (NCBI taxonomy): Eukaryota > Viridiplantae > Streptophyta > Magnoliopsida > Poales > Poaceae > Triticum > Triticum aestivum. The sequence goes on along the minus strand of NW_025228158.1, from coordinate 59,974 downwards.
GCTTACGGCAAAAACTGGATGCACTTCGTGTACAGAGCAGACAATCTCCTTCGAAGTATCAGGGTTCCATACGGAAACTCGTCTGTTACAAAGGGATTTCATTTTTTTGAACTTATTTGAACTCCATAGTTTTTCTGTGTTCAAAATGCACCATTCAAATCCACATCATCAATTTACAACCCTTTCTGACTTCATTTGTTACTTTTCATGCATTTACTGATTATTTTGAGCTATTAGACCATGAAGTTGAAAAGCATTTGAAATGAACTCTGAAAATGTTCCAAGTTGGCATGGTATCATCATTTCACCCACATAGCATGTGCAAGAAAGTACAGAGGTTTATGGCAAAAACTGGATGCACTTCGTGTACAAAACAGACAGTCTCCTATGAAGTATCAGGGTTTCATACGGAAACTCGTCTGTGACAAAGGGATTTCATTTTTTGAAGTTATTTGAACTCCATATTTTTTCTATGTTCAAAATGCACCATTCAAAGCCACATAATCAATTTACAACCCTTTCCCACTTCATTTGTTATTTTTCATGCATTTACTGATTATTTTGAGCTATAAGACCATGAAATTGAAAAGCATTTGAAATGAACTCTGAAAAGGTTCCAAGTTGGCATGGTATCATCATTTCAGACACATAGCATGTGCAAGTAAGTACAAAGGCTTACGGCAAAAAATGGATG
>NW_025228158.1:55551-56427 GCF_018294505.1 Triticum aestivum | reverse complement strand
CTGATTATTTTGAGCTATAAGACATGGAAATTGAAAATCATTTGAAATGAACTCTAAAAAGGTTCCAAGTTGGCATGGTATCATCATTTCATCCACATAGCATGTGCAAGAAAGTACAGAGGCTTACGGCAAAAACTAGATACACTTCGTGTACAAACAGACAATCTCCTTCGAAGTATCAGGGTTTCATACGGAAACTTGTCTGTTACAAGGGGATTTCATTTTTTGAACTTATTTGAACTCCATAGTTTTTCTGTGTTCAAAATGCACCATTCAATGCCACATCATCAATTTACAACCCTTTCCGACTTCATTTGTTATTTTTCATGCATTTACTGATTATTTTGAGCTATAAGACCATGAAATTGAAAAGCATTTGAAATGAACTCTGAAAATGTTCCAAGTTGGCATGGTATCATCATTTCAGACACATAGCATGTGCAAGTAAGTACAGAGGCTTACGGCAAAAACTGGATGCACTTCGTGTACAAAGCAGACAATCTCCTTCGAAGTATCAGGGTTTCATACGGAAACTCGTCTGTTACAAAGGGATTTCATTCTTTTGAACTTATTTGAACTCCATAGTTTTTCTGTGTTCAAAATGCACCATTCAAAGCCACATCATCAATTTACAAACCTTTCCGACTTCATTTGTTATTTTTCATGCATTTACTGATTATTTTGAGCTATAAGACATGGAAATTGAAAATCATTTGAAATGAACTCTAAAAAGGTTCCAAGTTGGCATGGTATCATCATTTCATCCACATAGCATGTGCAAGAAAGTACAGAGGCTTACGGCAAAAACTAGATGCACTTCGTGTACAAACAGACAATCTCCTTCGAAGTATCAGGGTTTCATACGGAAACTTGTCT
>NW_025228158.1:54138-55541 GCF_018294505.1 Triticum aestivum | reverse complement strand
ACAAAACAGACAGTCTCCTATGAAGTATCGGGGTTTCATACGGAAACTCGTCTGTGACAAAGGGATTTCATTTTTTGAAGTTATTTGAACTCCATAGTTTTTCTGTGTTCAAAATGCACCATTCAAAGCCACATAATCAATTTACAACCCTTTCCGACTTCCTTTGTTATTTTTCATGCATTTACTGATTATTTTGAGCTATAAGACCATGAAATTGAAAAGCATTTGAAATGAACTCTGAAAAGGTTCCAAGTTGGCATGGTATCATCATTTCAGACACATAGCATGTGCAAGTAAGTACGGAGGCTTACGGCAAAAAACGGATGCACTTCGTGTACAAAGCAGACAATCTCCTTCGAAGTATTAGGGTTTCATACGGAAACTCATCTGTTACAAAGGGATTTCATTCTTTTGAACTTATTTGAACTCCATAGTTTTTCTGTGTTCAAAATGCACCATTCAAAGCCACATCATCAATTTACAACCCTTTCCGACTTCATTTGTTATTTTTCATGCATTTACTGATTATTTTGAGCTATAAGACATGGAAATTGAAAATCATTTGAAATGAACTCTAAAAAGGTTCCAAGTTGGCATGGTATCATCATTTCATCCACATAGCATGTGCAAGAAAGTACAGAGGCTTACGGCAAAAACTAGATGCACTTCATGTACAAACAGACAATCTCCTTCGAAGTATCAGGGTTTCATACGGAAACTCGTCTATTTCAAAGGGATTTCATTTTTTTGAACTTATTTGAACTCCATAGTTTTTCTGTGCTTAAAATGCACCATTTAAATCCACATCATTAATTTACAACCCTTTCCAACTTCATTTGTTATTTTTCATGCATTTACTAATTATTTTGAGCTATAAGACCATGAAATTGAAAAGCATTTGAAATGAACTCTGAAAATGTTCCAAGTTGGCATGGTATCATCATTTCACCCACATAGCATGTGCAAGAAAGTACAGAGGCTTACGGCAAAAACTGGATGCACTTAGTGTACAAAACGGACAATCTCCTTCGAAGTATGAGGGTTTCATACGGAAACTCGTCTGTTACAAAGGGATTTCATTTTTTCGAACTTATTTGAACCCCATAGTTTTTATGTGTTCAAAATGCACCATTCAAAGCAACATCATCAATTTACAACCCTTTCCGACTTCATTTGTTATTTTTCATGCATTTACTGATTATTTTGAGCTATAAGACCATGAAATTGAAAAGCATTTGAAATGAACTCTGAAAAGGTTCCAAGTTGGCATGGTATCATCATTTCAGACACATAGCATGTGCAAGTAAGTACAGAGGCTTACGGCAAAAACTGGATGCACTTCGTGTACAAAGCAGACAATCTCCTTCGAAGTATCAGGGTTTCATACGGAAACTCGTCTTTTA
>NW_025228158.1:53183-54128 GCF_018294505.1 Triticum aestivum | reverse complement strand
TCCGACTTCATTTGTTATTTTTCATTCATTTACTGATTATTTTGAGCTATAAGACCATGAAATTGAAAAGCATTTGAAATGAACTCTGACAATGTTCCAAGTTGGCATGGTATCATCATTTCACCCACATAGCATGTGCAAGAAAGTATAGAGGCTTACGGCAAAAACTGGATGTACTTCGTGTACAAAACAGACAATCTCCTTCGAAGTATCAAGGTTTCATACGGAAACTCGTCTGTTACAAAGGGATTTCATTTTTTTTGAACTTATTTGAACCCCATAGTTTTTATGTGTTCAAAATGCACCATTCAAAGCTACATCATCAATTTACAACCCTTTCCGACTTCATTTGTTATTTTTCATGCATTTACTGATTATTTTGAGCTATAAGACGATGAAATTGAAAAGCATTTGAAATGAACTCTGAAAAGGTTCCAAGATGGCATGGTATCATCATTTCACCCACATAGCAAGTGCAAGAAAGTACAGAGGCTTACGGCAAAAGCTTGATGCACTTCGTGTACAAAACAGACAGTCTCCTTCGAAGTATCGGGGTTTCATACGGAAACTCGTCTGTTACCAAGGGATTTCATTTTTTGAAGTTATTTGAACTCCATAGTTTTTCTGTGTTCAAAATGCACCATTCAAAGCCACATAATCAATTTACAACCCTTTCCGACTTCATTTGTTATTTTTCATGCATTTACTGATTATTTTGAGCTATAAGACCATGAAATTGAAAAGCATTTGAAAAGAACTCTGAAAAGGTTCCAAGTTGGCATGGTATCATCATTCCAGACACGTAGCATGTGCAAGTAAGTACAGAGGCTTACGACAAAAACTGGATGCACTTCGTGTACAAAGCAGACAATCTCCTTCGAAGTATCAGGGTTTCATACGGAAACTCGTCTGTTACAAAGGGATTTCATTTTTTTGAACTTATTT
>NW_025228158.1:52484-53173 GCF_018294505.1 Triticum aestivum | reverse complement strand
TATATCATGTGCAAGAAAGTATAGAGGCTTACGGCAAAAACTAGATGCACTTCGTGTACAAAACAGACAATCTCCTTCGAAGTATCAGGGTTTCATACGGAAACTTGTCTGTTACAAAGGGATTTCATTTTTTGAACTTATTTGAACTCCATAGTTTTTCTATGTTCAAAATGCACCATTCAAAGCCACATCATCAATTTACAACCCTTTCCGACTTCATTTGTTATTTTTCATGCATTTACTGATTATTTTGAGCTATAAGACCATGAAATTGAAAAGCATTTGAAATGAACTCTGAAAATGTTCCAAGTTGGCATGGTATCATCATTTCACCCACATAGCATGTGCAAGAAGGTATAGAGGTTTACGGCAAAAACTGGATGCACTTCGTGTACAAAACAGACAATCTCCTATGAAGTATCAGGGTTTCATACGAAAACTCGTCTGTGACAAAGGGATTTCATTTTTTGAAGTTATTTGAACTCCATAGTTTTTCTGTGTTCAAAATGCACCATTCAAAGCCACATAATCAATTTACAACCCTTTCCGACTTCATTTGTTATTTTTCATGCATCTACTGATTATTTTGAGCTATAAGACCATGAAATTGAAAAGCATTTGAAATGAACTCTGAAAAGGTTCCAAGTTGGCATGGTATCATCATTTCAGACACATAGCATGTGCAAGTA
>NW_025228158.1:51812-52474 GCF_018294505.1 Triticum aestivum | reverse complement strand
AACTCGTCTGTTACAAAGGGATTTCATTTTTTTTGAACTTATTTGAACTCCATAGTTTTTCTGTGTTCAAAATGCACCATTCAAATCCACATCATCAATTTACAGCCCTTTCCGACTTCATTTGTTACTTTTCATGTATTTACTGATTATTTTGAGCTATAAGACCATGAAATTGAAAAGCATTTGAAATGAACTCTGAAAATGTTCCAAGTTGGCATGGTATCATCATTTCACCCACATAGCATGTGCAAGAAAGTACATAGGTTTACGGCAAAAACTGGATGCACTTCGTGTACAAAACAGACAGTCTCCTATGAAGTATCGGGGTTTCATACGGAAACTCGTCTGTGACAAAGGGATTTCATTTTTTGAAGTTATTTGAACTCCATAGTTTTTCTGTGTTCAAAATGCACCATTCAAAGCCACATAATCAATTTACAACCCTTTCCGACTTCATTTGTTAGTTTTCATGCATTTACTGATTATTTTGAGCTATAAGACCATGAAATTGAAAAGCATTTGAAATGAACTCTGAAAAGGTTCCAAGTTGGCATGGTATCATCATTTCAGACACATAGCATGTGCAAGTAAGTACAGAGGCTTACGGCAAAAAATGGATGCACTTCGTGTACAAAGCAGACAATCTCCTTCGAAGTATCAGG
>NW_025228158.1:36972-50129 GCF_018294505.1 Triticum aestivum | reverse complement strand
ACTGGATGCACTTCGTGTACAAAACAGACAATCTCCTATGAAGTATCAGGGTTTCATACGGAAACTCGTCTGTGACAAAGGGATTTCATTTTTTGAAGTTATTTGAACTCCATAGTTTTTCTGTGTTCAAAATGCACCATTCCAAGCCACATAATCAGTTTACAACCCTTTCCGACTTCATTTGTTATTTTTCATGCATTTACTGATTATTCTGAGCTATAAGACCATGAAATTGAAAAGCATTTGAAATGAACTCTGAAAAGGTTCCAAGTTGGCATGGTATCATCATTTTAGACACATAGCATGTGCAAGTAAGTACAGAGGCTTACGGCAAAAAATGGATGCACTTCGTGAACAAAGCAGACAATCTCCTTCGAAGTATCAGGGTTTCATACGGAAACTCGTCTGTTACAAAGGGATTTCATTCTTTTGAACTTATTTGAACTCGATAGTTTTTCTGTGTTCAAAATGCACCATTCAAAGCGACATCATCAATTTACAACCCTTTCCGACTTCATTTGTTATTTTTCATGCATTTACTGATTATTTTGAGCTATAAGACATGGAAATTGAAAATCATTTGAAATGAATTCTAAAAAGGTTCCAAGTTGGCATGGTATCATCATTTCATCCACATAGCATGTGCAAGAAAGTACAGAGGCTTACGGCAAAAACTAGATGCACTTCGTGTACAAACAGATAATCTCCTTCGAAGTATCAGGGTTTCATACGGAAACTCGTCTGTTTCAAAGGGATTTCATTTTTTGAACTTATTTGAACTCCATAGTTTTTCTGTGCTTAAAATGCACCATTTAAATCCACATCAGTAATTTACAACCCTTTCCGACTTCATTTGTTATTTTTCATGCATTTACTAATTATTTTGAGCTATAAGACCATGAAATTGAAAAGCATTTGAAATGAACTCTGAAAATGTTCCAAGTTGGCATGGTATCATCATTTCACCCACATAGCATGTGCAAGAAAGTACAGAGGCTTACGGCAAAATCTGGATGCACTTCGTGTACAAAACAGACAATCTCCTTCGAAGTACGAGGGTTTCATACGGAAACTCGTCTATTACAAAGGGATTTCATTTTTTCGAACTTATTTGAACCCCATAGTTTTTATGTGTTCAAAATGCACCATTCAAAGCTACATCATCAATGTACAACCCTTTCCGACTTCATTTGTTATTTTTCATGCATTTACTGATTATTTTGAGCTATAAGACCATGAAATTGAAAAGCATTTGAAATGAACTCTGAAAAGGTTCCAAGTTGGCATGGTATCATCATTTCAGACACATAGCATGTGCAAGTAAGTACAGAGGCTTACGGCAAAAACTGGATGCACTTCGTGTACAAAGCAGACAATCTCCTTCGAAGTATCAGGGTTTCATTCGGAAACTCGTCTGTTACAAAGGGATATTATTTTTTTGAACTTATTTGAACTCCATAGTTTTTTTGTGTTCAAAATGAACCATTCAAAGCCACATCATCAATTTACAACCCTTTCCGACTTCATTTGTTATTTTTCATGTGTTGGGGAACGTAGCAGAAATTCAAAATTTTCCTACGTGTCACCAAGATCTATCTATGGAGAGACCAGCAACGAGTAGAAGGAGAGTGCATCTACATACCCTTGTAGATCACTAAGCGGGAGCGTTCAAGTGAACGGGGTTGATGGAGTCGTACTCGTCGTGATTCAAATCACCGATGATCAAGTGCCGAACGGACGGCACCTCCGCGTTCAACACACGTACAGCCCGGTGACGTCTCCCACGCCTTGATCCAGCAAGGAGAGAGGGAGAGGTTGAGGAAGACTCCATCCAGCAGCAGCACAACGGCGTGGTGGTGATGGAGGAGCGTGGCAATCCTGCAGGGCTTCGCCAAGCACCTACATGAGAGGAGGAGGTGTCACGGGAGGGAGGGAGGTGCCAAGGGCTCAGGTATGGATGCCCTCCCTCCCCTCCACTATATATAGGGGCAGGGGAGAGGGGGGAGGCGCAGCCTTGCCCCCTCCTCCAAGGAAGGGGTGCGGCTAAGAAGGGGGGAGGAGTCCATCCTCCCCAAGGCACCTCGGAGGTGCCTTCCCCCTTTAGGACTCTCCCCTTTTTCCTATATCTTGGCGCATGGGCCTCTAGGGGCTGGTGCCCTTGGCTCATGTAGGCCAAGGCGCACCCCCTACAGCCCATGTGGCCCCCCGGGGCAGGTGGCCCCACCCGGTGGGCCCCCGGGACCCTTCCGGTGGTCCCGGTACAATACCGATGACCCCGAAACTTGTCCCGATGGCCGAAACAGGACTTCCTATATATAAATCTTTACCTCCGGACCATTCCGGAACTCCTCTGACGTCCGGGATCTCATCCGGGACTCCGAACAACATTCGGTAACCACATACAAGCTTCCTTTATAACCCTAGCGTCATCGAACCTTAAGTGTGTAGACCCTACGGGTTCGGGAGACATGCAGACATGACCGAGACGTTCTCCGGTCAATAACCAACAGCGGGATCTAGATACCCATGTTGGCTCCCACATGTTCCACGATGATCTCATCGGATGAACCACGATGTCAAGGACTCAATCGATCCCGTATACAATTCCCTTTGTCTAGCGGTATTTTACTTGCCCGAGATTCGATCGTCGGTATACCGATACCTTGTTCAATCTCGTTACCGGCAAGTCTCTTTACTCGTTCCGTAACACATCATCCCGTGATCAACCCCTTGGTCACATTGTGCACATTATGATGATGTCCTACCGAGTGGGCCCAGAGATACCTCTCCGTTTACACGGAGTGACAAATCCCAGCCTCGATCCGCATAAAACAATAGATACTTTCGGAGATACCTGTAGTGCACCTTTATAGTCACCCAGTTACGTTGTGATGTTTGATACACCCAAAGCACTCCTACGGTATCCAGGAGTTACACAATCTCATGGTCAAAGGAAGAGATACTTGACATTGGCAAAGCTCTAGAAAACGAACTACACGATCTTTGTGCTAGGCTTAGGATTGGGTCTTGTCCATCACATCATTCTCCTAATGATGTGATCCTGTTATCAACGACATCCAATGTCCATAGCCAGGAAACCATGACTATCTGTTGATCACAACGAGCTAGTCAACTAGAGGCTCACTAGGGACATATTGTGGTCTATGTATTCACACGTGTATTACGATTTCTGGATAATACAGTTATAGCATGAATAAAAGACAATTATCATGAACAAGGAAATATAAAAATAATACTTTTATTATTGCCTCTAGGGCATATTTCCAACAGTCTCCCACTTGCACTAGAGTCAATAATCCAGTTCACATCGCCATGTGATTAACACTCACAGGTCACATCGCCATGTGACTAATGCCCAAGAGTTTACTAGAGTCAGTAGTCTAGTTCACATCACTATGTGATTAACACTCAATGAGTTTTATGTTTGATCATGTTGCTTGTGAGAGAGGTTTTAGTCAACGAGTCTGAACCTTTCAGATCCGTGTGTGCTTTACAAATCTCTATGTCATCTCCTAGATGAAGCTACCACGCTCTATTTGGAGCTATTCCAAATAACTGTTCTACTTGGAGCTATTCTAAATTATTGCTCCATTATATGTATCCGGTCTCTCTACTCAGAGCTATCCGGATAGGTGTCAAGCTTGCATCGACATAACCCTTTACGGCGAACTCTTTTACCACCTCCATAATCGAGAAACTTCCTTAGTCCACTAGTTACTAAGGATAACTTTGACCGCTGTCCTGTGATCCAATCTTGGATCACTCTTGTACCCCTTGACTAACTCATGGCAAGGCACACTTCAGGTGCGGTACACAGCATAGCATACTGAAGAGCCTACGTCTTAAGCATAGGGGACGACCTTCGTCCTTTCTCTCTATTCTGCCGTGGTCGAGCTTTAAGTCTTAACTTCGTACCTTACAACTCAGGCAAGAAGTCCTTCTTTGACTGGTCCATCTTGAACACCTTCAAGATCATGTCAAGGTATGTGCTCATTTGAAAGTATTATTAAGCATTTTGATCTATCCTTATAGATCTTGATGCTCAATGTTCAAGTAGCTTAATCCAGGCTTTCCATTGAAAAACACTTTCAAAATAACCCTATATGCTTTCTAGAAATTATACATCATCTCTGATCATCAATATGTTAACAACATATACTCATCAGAAATTCTATAGTGCTCCCACTCACTTCTTTGGAAATACAAGTTTCTTATAAACTTTGTATAAATCCAAAATCTTTGATCATCTCATCAAAGCGTACATTCCAACTCCGAGATGCTTACTCCAGTCCTTAAAAGGATCGCTGGAGCTAGCATACCTTTTAGCATCCTTAGGATCGACAAAACTTTTCTGATTGTATTGCATACAACCTTTCCTTACGAAAACTAGTAAGGAAACTTGTCTTGACATCCATCTGCCAGATTTCATAAATGCAGCTAATGCTAACATGATTCCGACGGACTCTAAGCATCGCTACGAGTGAGAAAATCTCATCGTAGTCAACTCCTTGAACTTGTCGGAAAACACTTCGCCACAAGTCGAGCTTCATAGATGGTGACATTACCATCCACGTCCGTCTTCTTCTTAAAAGATCCATTTATCTCAATGGATTGCCGATCATCGGGCAAGTCCATCAAAGTCCATGCTTTGTTCTGATATATGGATACTATCTCGGATTTCATGGCTTCTAACCATTTGTCGGAATTCGGGCCCACCATCGCTTCTCCATAGCTCGTAGGTTCATTGTTGTCTAGCAACATGACCTTCAAGACAGGATCACCTTACCACTCCGAAGTAGTACGTGTCCTTGTCGTCCTACGAGGTTTGGTAGTGACTTGATCCGAAGTTTCATGATCAATATAATAAGCTTCCACTTCAATTCGTGTAGGTGCCACAGGAACAACTTCCTGTGCCCTGCCACACACTAGTTGAAGAGACGGTTCAATAACCTCATCAAGTCTCCACCATCCTCCCACTCAACTCTTTCGAGAGAAACCTTTCCTCGAGAAAGGACCCGATTCAAGAAACAATCCACATTGCTTTCGGATCTGAATTAGGAGGTATACCCAACTGTTTTGGGTGTCCTATGAAGATGCATTTTATCCGCTTTGGGTTCGAGCTTAATCCTGAAACTTTTCACATAAGCGTCGCAGCCCCAAACCTTTAAGAAACGACAACTTAGGTTTCTCTAAACCATAATTCATACGGTGTCATCTCAACGGAATTACGTGGTGCCCTATTTAAAGTGAATGTGGTTGTCTCTAATGCCTAACCCATGAACAATAGTGGTAATTCGATAAGGGACATCATGGTACGCACCATATCCAATAGGGTGCAACTATGATGTTCGGACACACCATCACACTATGGTGTTCCAGGCGGTATTAATTGCGAAACAATTTCCACAATGTCTTAATTGTGTGCCAAAACTCGTAACTCAGATATTCATCTCTATGATCATATCATAGACATTTTATCCTCTTGTCACAATGATCTTCTACTTCACTCTGAAATTATTTGAACCATTCAATAATTCAGACATGTGTTTCATCAAGTAAATATTCTCAACATCTACTCGAATCATCTGTGAAGTAAGAACACAACGATATTCACTGCATGCCTCAGCACTCATTGGACTGCACACATCAAAATGTGTTGCTTCCAACAAGTTGCTATCTTGTTCCATTTTACTGAAACCGAGGCTTTTCAGTCATCTTGCCTATGTGGTATGATTTGCATATCTCAAGTGATTCAAAATCAAGTGAGTCCAAACGATCCATCTGCATGGAGTTTCTTCATGCGTATACACCAATAGACATGGTTCGCATGTCTCAAACCTTTCAAAGCGAGTGAGTCCAAAGATCCATCAACATGGAGCTTCTTCATGCGTTTTATACCATTATGACTTACATGGCAGTGCCACAAGTAAGTGGTACTATCATTACAATCTTATATCTTTTGGCATGAAAATGTGTATCACTACGATCAAGATTCAATAAACCATTCCTATAGGTGCGAGAGCACTTATTCAGGTTTAATACTAATCTTGATGGTAGAGGGAGCGTGCGATGTTTGATCACATCAAACTTGGAAATGCTTCCAACACATATCGTCGGCTCACCTTTAGCTAGTCTCCGTTTATTCCGTAGCTCTTTATTTCGAGTTATTAACACTTAGCAACCGAACCGGTATCTTATACCCTGGTGCTACTAGGAGTACTAGTAAAGTACACATTAACATAATGTATATCCAATATACTTCTATCGACCTTGCCAGCCTTCTCATCTACCAAGTATCTAGGGTAATGCTGCTCCAGTGGTTGTTCCCCTTATTACAGAAGCACTTAGTCTCGGGTTTGGGTTCAACCTTGGGTTTCTTCACTGGTCAGCAGCTGATTTGCCGTTTCATGAAGTATCCCTTTGTTCCCTTGCCCTTCTTGAAACTAGTGGTTTCACCAACCATCAACAATTGATGCTCCTTCTTGATTTCTACTTTCGCGGTGTCAAACATCATGAATATTTCAAGGATCATCATATCTATCCCTGATATGTTATAGTTCATCACGAAGCTCTAGCAGCTTGGTGGCAATGACTTTGGAGAAACATCACTATCTCATTTGGAAGATCAACTCCCACTCGATTCAAGTGATTGTTGCACTCAGACAATCTGAGCACAAGCTCAACGATTGAGCTTTTCTCCCTTAGTTTGTAGGCTAAGAAAATTGTCGGAGGTCTCATACCTCTTGACGTGGGCACGAGCCTGAAATCCCAATTTCAGCCCTCGAAACATCTCATATGTTCCGCGACGTTTCGAAAATGTCTTTGGTGCCTCTACTTAGACCATTTAACTGAACTATCACGTAGTTATCAAAACGTGTATGTTCGATGTTCGAAACATCCACAAACGACGTTTGGGGTTCAACACACTAAGCAGTGCATTAAGGACATAAGTGTTCTAGTGTCCGCATAATCGCTACTGTCAACTTTCAACTATATTTTCTCTAGGAACATAACTAAAACAGTAGAACTATAGCGTGAACTACGACATAATTTGCAAAAGGTCTTTTGACTATGTTCAGGATAATTAAGTTCATCTTATGAACTCCCACTCAGATAGACATCCCTCTGGTCATCTAAGTGATCACATGATCCGAGTCAACTAGGCCGTGTCCGATCATCACGTGAGACGGACTAGTCATCATCGGTGAACATCTTCATGTTGATCGTATCTACCATACGACTCATGCTCGACCTTTCGGTCTCCGTGTTCCGAGGCCATCTCTGCACATGCTAGGCTCGTCAAGTTAACCCTAAGTGTTTTCGCTGTGTAAAACTGTCTTACACCCGTTGTATGTGAACGTAAGAATCCATCACACCCGATCATCACGTGGTGCTTAGAAGCAACGAACTGTAGCAACGGTGCACAGTTAGGGGAGAACACTTCTTGAAATTTTCTAAGGGATCATCTTATTTACTACCGTCGTCCTAAGCAAACAAGATGCATAAACATGATAAACATCACATGCAATCAAATAGTGACATGATATGGCCAATATCATTTTGCTCCTTTTGATCTTCATCTTCGGGGCTCCATGATCATCATCGTCACCGGCACGACACCATGATCTCCATCATCATGATCTCCATCATCGTGTCTTCATGAAGTTGTCACGCCAACGACTACTTCTACTTCTATGACTAACGCGTTTAGCAATAAAGTAAAGTAGTTCACATGGCGTTCTTCAATGACAGGCAGGTCATACAAAAAATAAAGACAACTCCTATGGCTCCTGCCGGTTGTCATACTCATCGACATGCAAGTCGTGAATCCTATTACAAGAACATGATCAATCTCATACATCACATATATCATTCATCACATCCTTTTGGCCATATCACATCACATAGCATACCCTGCAAAAACAAGTTAGACGTCCTCTAATTGTTGTTGCATGTTTTACGTGGCTGCTATGGGTTTCTAGCAACAACGTTTCTTACCTACGCAAGACCACAACGTGATATGCCAATTGCTATTTACCCTTCATAAGGACCCTTTTCATCGAATCCGTTCCGACTAAAGTGGGAGAGACTGGCACCCGCTAGCCACCTTATGCACCAAGTGCATGTCAATCGGTGGAACCTGTCTCACGTAAGAGTACGTGTAAGGTCGGTCCGGGCCGCTTCATCCCACAATACCGTCGAAACAAGATTGGACTAGTAACGGTAAGCATATTGAACAACATCAACGCCCACAACTACTTTGTGTTCTACTTGTGCAAAGAAACTACGCAATAGACCTAGCTCATGATGCCACTGTTGGGGAACGTAGCAGAAATTCAAAATTTTCCTATGTGTCACCAAGATCTATCTATGGAGAGACCAGCAACGAGTAGAAGGAGAGTGCATCTACATACCACGATGATGGAGATCATGATGATGGAGATCATGGTGTCAAGCCGGTGACAAGATGATCATGGAGCCCCGAAGATGAAGATCAATGGAGCTATATGATATTGGCCATATCATGTCACAACTATATAATTGCATGTGATGTTTATTATGTATAATGCATCTTGTTTACTTAGGACGACGGTAGTAAATAAGATGATCCCTTATAAAATTTCAAGAAGTGTTCTCCCCTAACTGTGCACCGTTGCTACAGTTCGTCGCTTCTAAGCACCACGTGATGATCGGGTGTGATGGATTCTTACGTTCACATACAACGGGTGTAAGACAGTTTTACACAGCGAAAACACTTAGGGTTAACTTGACGAGCCTAGCATGTGCAGACATGGCCTCGGAACACGGAGACCGAAAGGTCGAACACGAGTCGTATGGAAGATACGATCAACATGAAAATGTTCACCGACGATGACTAGTCTGTCTCACGTGATGATCGGACACGGCCTAGTCGACTCGGATCGTGTAACACTTAGATGACTAGAGGGATGTCTAATCTAAGTGGGAGTTCATAATTTGATTAGAACTTCATTATCATGAACTTAGTCTAAAACCTTTGCAAATATGTCTTGTAGATCAATGGCCAACGCTAATGTCAACATGAACTTCAACGTGTTCCTAGAGAAAACCAAGCTGAAAGATGATGGCAGCAACTATACGGACTGGGTCCGGAACCTGAGGATCATCCTCATAGCTGCCAGGAAACAATATGTCCTAGAAGGTCCGCTAGGTGACGCTCCCGTCCCAGAGAACCAAGACATTATGAATGCTTGGGAGTCTCGTGCTGATGATTACTCCCTCGTTCAGTGCGGCATGCTTTACAGCTTAGAACCGGGGCTCCAAAAGCGTTTTGAGCATCACGGAGCATATGAGATGTTCGAAGAGCTGAGACTAGTTTTCCAAGCTCATGCCCGGGTCGAGAGATATGATGTCTCCGACAAGTTCTACAGTTGTAAGATGGAGGAAAACAGTTCTGTTAGTGAGCACATCCTAAAGATGTCTGGGTTACACAACCGTATGACCCAGCTGAACATTAACCTCCCAGATGAGGCGGTCATTGACAGAATCCTCCAGTCGCTCCCACCAAGCTACAAGAGCTTTGTGATGAACTACAACATGCAGGGGATGGAAAAGACCATTCCTGAAGTGTTCTCGATGCTGAAGTCAGCAGCGGCTGAAATCAAGAAAGAACATCAAGTGTTGATAGTCAATAAGACCACTAAGTTCAAGAAGGGCAAGGGTAAGAAGAACTTCAAGAAGGACGGCAAAGATGTTGCCACGCCTGGTAAACCAGTTACCAGGAAGAAGTCAAAGAATGGACCCAAGCCTGAGACTGAGTGCTTTTATTGCAAGGGGAAGGGTCACTGGAAGCGGAACTGCCCCAAATACTTAGCAGATAAGAAGGCCGGCAACACCAAAGGTATATTTGATATACATGTGATTGATGTGTACCTTACCAGTAATCGTAGTAACTCCTGGGTATTTGATACCGGTGCCGTTGCTCATATTTGTAACTCACAGCAGGAGCTGCGGAATAAACGGAGACTGGCAAAGGACGAGGTGACGATGCGCGTCGGGAATGGTTCCAGAGTCGATGTGATCGCCGTCGGCACGCTGCCTCTACGTTTACCTACGGGATTAGTTTTGAACCTTAATAATTGTTATTTAGTGCCAAGTTTGAGCATGAACATTGTATCAGGATCTCGTTTAATACGAGATGGCTACTCATTTAAGTCTGAGAATAATGGTTGTTCGATTTATATGAGAGATATGTTTTATGGTCATGCTCCGATGGTCAATGGTTTATTCTTAATGAATCTCGAACGTAATATTACACATGTTCATAGTGTAGATGCCAAAAGATTTAAAGTTGATAACGATAGTCCCACATACTTGTGGCACTGCCGCCTTGGTCACATTGGTGTCAAGCGCATGAAGAAGCTCCATGCCGATGGACTTTTAGAGTCTATTGATTATGAATCGTTTGACACGTGCGAACCATGCCTTTTGGGCAAAATGACCAAGACTCCGTTCTCCGGAACAATGGAGCAAGCAACCAACTTGTTGGAAATCATACATACCGATGTGTGCGGTCCAATGAGCGTTGAGGCTCGCGGAGGATATCGTTATGTTCTCACTCTCACAGATGACTTGAGTAGATATGGGTATGTCTACTTAATGAAACACAAGTCTGAGACCTTTGAAAAGTTCAAGGAATTTCAGAATGAGGTAGAGAATCAACGTGACCGAAAGATAAAATTCTTACGATCAGATCGTGGAGGAGAATACTTAAGTCACGAATTTGGTACACACTTAAGGAAATGTGGAATCGTTTCACAGCTCACGCCGCCTGGAACACCTCAGCGAAACAGTGTGTCCGAACGTCGTAATCGCACCCTATTGGATATGGTGCGGTCTATGATGTCCCTTACCGATTTACCGCTATCATTTTGGGGATACGCTCTAGAGACAGCTACATTCACTTTAAATAGGGCACCGTCTAAATCCGTTGAGATGACACCGTATGAATTATGGTTTGGAAAGAAACCTAAGCTGTCGTTTCTGAAAGTTTGGGGATGTGATGCTTATATCAAGAAACTTCAACCTGAAAAGCTCGAACCCAAGTCGGAAAAATGCGTATTCATAGGATACCCTAAGGAAACTGTAGGGTATACCTTCTACTTAAGATCCGAAGGCAAGATCTTTCTTGCCAAGAACGGATGCTTTCTGGAAAAAGAGTTTCTCTCGAAAGAAGTAAGTGGGAGGAAAGTAGAACTCGATGAAGTACTACCTCTTGAGCGGGAAAGTGGCGCAGCGCAGGAAACCGTTCCTGTGATGCCCACACCAACTGAGGAGGAAAACAATGATAATGATCAAGGTACTTCGGATCAAGTTACTGCTGAACTTCGTAGGTCCACAAGGACACGTTCCGCACCAGAGTGGTACGGCAACCCTGTCCTGGAAATCATGTTGTTAGACAACAATGAACCTTCGAACTATGAAGAAGCAATGGCGGGCCCGGATTCCAACAAATGGCTTGAAGCCATGAAATCCGAGATAGAATCCATGTATGAAAACAAAGTATGGACTTTGACAGACTTGCCCGATGATCGGCGAGCGATAGAAAACAAATGGATCTTTAAGAAGAATACGGACGCGGATGGTAATATTACCATCTATAAAGCTCGACTTGTCGCTAAGGGTTATCGACAGGTTCAAGGGATTGACTACGACGAGACATTCTCTCCCGTAGCGAAGCTAAAGTCCGTCCGAATCATGTTAGCAATTGCCGCATACTATGATTATGAGATATGGCAGATGGACGTCAAAACAGCATTCCTTAACGGGCATCTTAAGGAAGAACTGTATATGATGCAACCGGAAGGTTTTGTCGATCCTCAGAACGCTAACAAACTATGCAAGCTCCAGCGATCCATTTATGGACTGGTGCAAGCATCTCGGAGTTGGAACATTCGCTTTGATGAGATGATCAAAGCGTTTGGGTTTATGCAGACTTATGGAGAAGCCTGCGTTTACAAGAAAGTGAGTGGGAGCTCTGTAGCATTTCTCATATTATATGTAGATGACATACTCCTGATGGGAAATAATATAGAATTTCTGGACAGCATTAAGGCCTACTTGAATAAGTGTTTTTCAATGAAGGACTTTGGAGAAGCTGCTTATATATTAGGCATCAAGATCTATAGAGATAGATCGAGACGCCTCATAGGTCTTTCACAAAGCACATACCTTGATAAGATTTTGAAGAGATTCAGAATGGATCAGTCCAAGAAGGGGTTCTTGCCTATGTTACAAGGTATGAGACTGAGCTCAGCTCAGTCACCGACCACGGCAAAAGATAAAGAAGAGATGAGTGTCATCCCCTATGCTTCAGCCATAGGATCTATTATGTATGCCATGCTGTGTACCAGACCCGATGTAAACCTTGCCGTAAGTTTGGTAGCAAGATACCAAAGTAATCCCGGCAAGGAACACTGGACAGCGGTCAAGAATATCTTGAAGTACCTAAAAAGGAAAAAGGACATGTTTCTCGTTTATGGAGGAGACGAAGAGCTCGTCGTAAAGGGTTACGTCGACGCTAGCTTCGACTCAGATCTGGATGACTCTAAGTCACAAACCGGATACGTGTATATGTTGAATGGTGGAGCAGTAAGCTGGTGCAGCTGCAAGCAGAGCGTCATGGCGGGATCTACATGTGAAGCGGAGTACATGGCAGCCTCGGAGGCAGCACATGAAGCGATTTGGGTGAAGGGGTTCATCACCGACCTAGGAGTCATACCCAATGCATCGGGGCCGATCAAACTCTTCTGTGACAACACTGGAGCTATTGCCCTCGCCAAGGAGCCCAGGTTTCACAAGAAGACCAGGCACATCAAGCGTCGTTTCAACTCCATCCGTGAAAATGTTCAAGATGGAGACATAGAGATTTGCAAAGTGCACACGGATCTGAATGTCGCAGATCCGCTGACTAAACCTCTCTCGCGTGCAAAACATGATCAACACCAGAACTCTATGGGTGTTCGATTCATCACAATGTAACTAGATTGGTGACTCTAGTGCAAGTGGGAGACTGTTGGAAATATGCCCTAGAGGCAATAATAAAAGTATTATTATATTTCATTGTTCATGATAATTGTCTTTTATTCATGCTATAA
>NW_025228158.1:24763-35019 GCF_018294505.1 Triticum aestivum | reverse complement strand
ACGTTGCAGAAAATTAAAATTTTTCCTACGGTTTCACCAAGATCCATCTATGAGTTCATCTAAGCAACGAGTCAAGGGAGAGAGTTTGCATCTACATACCACGTGTAGATCGCGTGCGGAAGCTTGCAAGGTGATGATGTAGTCGTACTCGACGTGATCCAAATCACCGATGACCAGCGCCGAACGGACGGCACCTCCACGTTCAACACACGTACAGGACGGGAGATGTCTCCTCCTTCTTGATCCAGCAAGGGGGAAGGAGAGGTTGATGAAGATCCAGCAGCACAACGGCGTGGTGGTGGATGCAGGGCGTCACAGCAGCAGGGCTTCGCCGAGAATACGAGGGACAGACGTAACGGGGGGAGATGGAGGCGCCAGGGGCTGGTGTGTGAAGTCCCTCCTCTCCCCCACTATATATAGGGGTGCCAAGGGGGGGGGGCGCCGGCCCTAGTAGATGAGATCTACTAGGGGGGGCGGCGGCCTAGGGGAGGTTTCCCTCCCCCCCAAGGCACCTAGGGGTGCCTTCCACCACTAGGACTCCTCCTAGGGGGAAACCCTAGGCGCATGGGCCTATAGGGGCTGGTGCCCTTGGCCCATGAAGGCCAAGGCGCACCCCCTACAGCCCATGTGGCCCCCCGGGACAGGTGGCCCCACCCGGTGGACCCCCGGGACCCTTCCGGTGGTCCCGGTACAATACCGATAACCGCGAAACTTGTCCCGATGCCCGAAATAGCACTTCCTATATATAATTCTTTACCTCCGGACCATTCCGGAACTCCTTGTGACGTCCGGGATCTCATCCGGGACTCCGAACAACATTCAGGTTTCTGCATATACATATCTTCATAACCCTAGCGTCACCGAACCTTAAGTGTGTAGACCCTACGGGTTCGGGAGACATGCAGACATGACCGAGACGCTCTCAGTCAATAACCAACAGCGGGATCTGGATACCCATGATGGCTCCCACATGCTCCTCGATGTTGTCATCGGATGAACCACTATGTCGAGGATTCGATCAAACCCTGTATGCAATTCCCTTTGTCAATCGGTACGTTACTTGCCCGAGACTCGATCGTCGGTATCCCAATACCTTGTTCAGTCTCGTTACCGGCAAGTCACTTTACTCGTACCGTAATGCATGATCCCGTGTCCAACACCTTGGTGACATTGAGCTCATTATGATGATGCATTACCGAGTGGGCCCAGAGATACCTCTCCGTCATACGGAGTGACAAATCCCAGTCTCGATCCATGTCAACCCAACAGCTACTTTCGGAGATACCTGTAATGCACCTTTATAGTCACCCAGTTACGTTGTGACGTTTGATACACCCAAGGCACTTCTACGGTATCCGGGAGTTACACGATCTCATGGTCTAAGGAAGAGATACTTGACATTGACAAAGCTCTAGCAATACGAACTACACGATCTTTTATGCTATGCTTAGGATTGGGTCTTGTCCATCACATCATTCTCCTATTGATGTGATCCCGTTATCAACGACATCCAATGTCCATAGTCAGGAAACCATGACTATCTGTTGATCACAACAAGCTGGTCAACTAGAGGCTTACCAGGGACATATTGTGGTCTAAGTATTCACACGTGTATTACGATTTCCGGATAATACAGTTATAGCATGAATAAAAGACAATTATCATGAACAATGAAATATAATAATACTTTTATTATTGCCTCTAGGGCATATTTCCAACAGTCTCCCACTTGCACTAGAGTCACCAATCTAGTTACATTGTGATGAATCGAACACCCATAGAGTTCTGGTGTTGATCATGTTTTGCACGCGAGAGAGGTTTAGTCAGCGGATCTGCGACATTCAGATCCGTGTGCAGTTTGCAAATCTCTATGTCTCCATCTTGAACATTTTCACGGATGGAGTTGAAACGACGCTTGATGTGCCTGGTCTTCTTGTGAAACCTGGGCTCCTTGGCGAGGGCAATAGCTCCAGTGTTGTCACAGAAGAGTTTGATCGGCCCCGACGCATTGGGTATGACTCCTAGGTCGGTGATGAACTCCTTCACCCAAATCGCTTCATGTGCTGCCTCCGGGGCTGCCATGTACTCCGCTTCACACGTAGATCCCGCCACGACGCTCTGCTTGCAGCTGCACCAGCTTACTGCTCCACCATTCAACATATACACGTATCCGGTTTGTGACTTAGAGTCATCCAGATCTGAGTCAGAGCTAGCATCAACGTAACCCTTTACGACGAGCTCTTCGTCTCCTCCATAAACGAGAAACATGTCCTTCGTCCTTTTCAGGTACTTCAGGATATTCTTGACCGCTGTCCAGTGTTCCTTGCCGGGATTACTTTGGTATCTTGCTACCAAACTTACGACAAGGTTTACATCGGGTCTGGTACACAGCATGGCATACATAATAGATCCTATGGCTGAAGCATACGGGATGACACTCATCTCTTCTTTATCTTTTGCCGTGGTCGGTGACTGAGCTGAGCTCAGTCTCATACCTTGTAACATAGGCAAGAACCCCTTCTTGGACTGATCCATTCTGAATCTCTTCAAAATCTTATCAAGGTATGTGCTTTGTGAAAGACCTATGAGGCGTCTCGATCTATCTCTATAGATCTTGATGCCTAATATATAAGCAACTTCTCCAAGGTCCTTCATTGAAAAACACTTATTCAAGTAGGCCTTAATGCTGTCCAGAAATTCTATATTATTTCCCATCAGGAGTATGTCATCTACATATAATATGAGAAATGCTACAGAGCTCCCACTCACTTTCTTGTAAACGCAGGCTTCTCCATAAGTCTGCATAAACCCAAACGCTTTGATCATCTCATCAAAGCGAATGTTCCAACTCCGAGATGCTTGCACCAGTCCATAAATGGATTGCTGGAGCTTGCATACTTTGTTAGCGTTCCGAGGATCGACAAAACCTTCCGGCTGCATCATATACAGTTCTTCCTTAAGATGCCCGTTAAGGAATGCTGTTTTGACGTCCATCTGCCATATCTCATAATCATAGTATGCGGCAATTGCTAACATGATTCGGACGGACTTTAGCTTCGCTACGGGAGAGAATGTCTCGTCGTAGTCAATCCCTTGAACCTGTCGATAACCCTTAGCGACAAGTCGAGCTTTATAGATGGTAACATTACCATCCGCGTCCGTCTTCTTCTTAAAGATCCATTTGTTTTCTATCGCTCGCCGATCATCGGGCAAGTCTGTCAAAGTCCATACTTTGTTTTCATACATGGATTCTATCTCGGATTTCATGGCTTCAAGCCATTTGTTGGAATCCGGGCCCGCCGTTGCTTCTTCATAGTTCGAAGGTTCATTGTTGTTTAACAACATGATTTCCAGGACAGGGTTGCCGTACCACTCTGGTGCGGAACGTGTCCTTGTGGACCTACGAAGTTCAGCAGTAACTTGATCCGAAGTGCCTTGATCATTATCATGGTTTTCCTCTTCAGTTGGTGTGGGCATCACAGGAACGGTTTCCTGTGCTGCGTCACTATCCCGCTCAAGAGGTAGTACTTCATCGAGTTCTACTTTCCTCCCACTTACTTCTTTCGAGAGAAACTCTTTTTCCAGAAAGCATCCGTTCTTGGCAACAAAGATCTTGCCTTCGGATCTTAAGTAGAAGGTATACCCTACAGTTTCCTTAGGGTATCCTATGAATACGCATTTTTCCGACTTGGGTTCGAGCTTTTCAGGTTGAAGTTTCTTGACATAAGCTTCGCATCCCCAAACTTTTAGAAACGACAGCTTAGGTACGGTGTCGTCTCAACGGATTTAGACGCTGCCCTATTTAAAGTGAATGTAGCTGTCTCTAGAGCGTATCCCCAAAATGATAGCGGTAAATCGGTAAGAGACATCATAGACCGCACCATATCCAATAGAGTGCGATTACGACGTTCGGACACACCGTTTCGCTGAGGTGTTCCAGGCGGCGTGAGCTGTGAAACGATTCCACATTTCTTTAAGTGTGTACCAAATTCGTGACTTAAGTATTCTCCTCCACGATCTGATCGTAAGAATTTTATCTTTCGGTCACGTTGATTCTCCACCTCATTCTGAAATTCCTTGAACTTTTCAAAGGTCTCAGACTTGTGTTTCATTAAGTAGACATACCCATATCTACTCAAGTCATCTGTGAGAGTGAGAACATAACGATATCCTCCGCGAGCCTCAACGCTCATTGGACCGCACACATCGGTATGTATGATTTCCAACAAGTTGGTTGCTCGCTCCATTGTTCCGGAGAACGGAGTCTTGGTCATTTTGCCCAAGAGGCATGGTTCGCACGTGTCAAATGATTCATAATCAAGAGACTCTAAAAGTCCATCGGCATGGAGCTTCTTCATGCGCTTGACACCAATGTGACCAAGGCGGCAGTGCCACAAGTATGTGGGACTATCGTTATCAATTTTAAATCTTTTGGCATCTACACTATGAACATGTGTAATATTACGCTCGAGATTCATTAAGAATAAACCATTGACCATCGGAGCATGACCATAAAACATATCTCTCATATAAATCGAACAACCATTATTCTCAGACTTAAATGAGTAGCCATCTCGTATTAAACGAGATCCAGATACAATGTTCATGCTCAAACTTGGCACTAAATAACAATTATTAAGGTTCAAAACTAATCCCGTAGGTAAATGTAGAGGCAGCGTGCCGACGGCGATCACATCGACTCTGGAACCATTCCCAACGCGCATCGTCACCTCGTCCTTCGCCAGTCTCCGTTTATTCCGCAGCTCCTGCTGTGAGTTACAAATGTGAGCAACGGCACCGGTATCAAATACCCAGGAGTTACTACGAGTACTGGTAAGGTACACATCAATCACATGTATATCAAATATACCTTTGGTGTTGCCGGCCTTCTTATCTGCTAAGTATTTGGGGCAGTTCCGCTTCTAGTGACCCTTCCCCTTGCAATAAAAGCACTCAGTCTCAGGCTTGGGTCCATTCTTTGACTTCTTCCCGGTAACTGGCTTACCAGGCACGGCAACATCTTTGCCGTCTTTCTTGAAGTTCTTCTTACCCTTGCCCTTCTTGAACTTAGTGGTCTTATTGACCATCAACACTTGATGTTCTTTCTTGATTTCAGCCTCTGCTGACTTCAGCATCGAGAACACTTCAGGAATGGTCTTCTCCATTCCCTGCATGTTGTAGTTCATCACAAAGCTCTTGTAGCTTGGTGGGAGCGACTGGAGGATTCTGTCAATGACCGCCTCATCTGGGAGGTTAATGTTCAGCTGGGTCATATGGTTGTGCAACCCAGACATCTTCAGGATGTGCTCACTGACAGAACTGTTTTCCTCCATCTTACAACTGTAGAACTTGTCGGAGACATCATATCTCTCGACCCGGGCATGAGCTTGGAAAACTAGTTTCAGCTCTTCGAACATCTCATATGCTCCATGATGCTCAAAACGCTTTTGGAGCCCCGGTTCTAAGCTGTAAAGCATGCTGCACTGAACGAGGGAGTAATCATCAGCGCGAGACTGCCAAGCATTCATAATGTCTTGGTTCTCTGGGACGGGAGCGTCACCTAGCGGTCCTTCTAGGACATATTGTTTCCTGGCAGCTATGAGGATGATCCTCAGGTTCCGGACCCAGTCCGTATAGTTGCTGCCATCATATTTCAGCTTGGTTTTCTCTAGGAACGCGTTGAAGTTCATGTTGATATTAGCGTTGGCCATTGATCTACAAGACATATTTGCAAAGGTTTTAGACTAAGTTCATGATAATAAAGTTCTAATCAAATTATGAACTCCCACTTAGATTAGACATCCCTTTAGTCATCTAAGTGTTACACGATCCGAGTCGACTAGCCCGTGTCCGATCATCACGTGAGACGGACTAGTCATCGTCGGTGAACATTTTCATGTTGATCGTATCTTCCATACGACTCGTGTTCGACCTTTCGGTCTCCGTGTTCCGAGGCCATGTCTGCACATGCTAGGCTCATCAAGTTAACCCTAAGTGTTTTCGCTGTGTAAAACTGTCTTACACCAGTTGTATGTGAACGTAAGAATCCATCACACCCGATCATCACGTGGTGCTTAGAAACGACGAACTGTAGCAACGGTGCACAGTTAGGGGAGAACACTTCTTGAAATTTTATAAGGGATCATCTTATTTACTACCGTCGTCCTAAGTAAACAAGATGCATAATACATAATAAACATCACATGCAATTATATAGTTGTGACATGATATGGCCAATATCATATAGCTCCATTGATCTTCATCTTCGGGGCTCCATGATCATCTTGTCACCGGCTTGACACCATGATCTCCATCATCGTGTCTTCATGAAGTTGTCACGCCAACGACTACTTCTACTTCTATGACTAACGTTTAGCAATAAAGTAAAGTAGTTTACATGGCGTTATTCAATGACACGCAGGTCATACAAAAAAATAATGACAACTCCTATGGCTCCTGCCGGTTGTCATACTCATCGACATGCAAGTCGTGAATCCTATTACAAAGAACATGATCTCATACATCACAATTCATCATTCATCACAACTTCTGGCCATATCACATCACATGATCAATCGCTGCAAAAACAAGTTAGACGTCCTCTAATTGTTGTTGCATCTTTTACGTGGCTGCAATTGGGTTCTAGCAAGAACGTTTTCTTACCTACGAATCACCACAACGTGATTTTGTCAACTTCTATTTACCCTTCATAAGGGCCCTGTTCATCGATTCCGCTCCAACTAAGGTGGGAGAGACAGACACCCGCCAGCCACCTTATGCAACTTGTGCATGTCAGTCGGTGGAACCGGTCTCACGTAAGCGTACGTGTAAGGTTGGTCCAGGCCGCTTCATCCCACAATACCGTTGAGCAAGAAAAGACTAGTAGAGGCAAGTAAGATGACAAAATCCACGCCCACAACAAAATTGTGTTCTACTCGTGCAAAGAGAACTACGCATAGACCTAGCTCATGATGCCACTGTTGGGGAACGTTGCAGAAAATTAAAATTTTTCCTACGGTTTCACCAAGATCCATCTATGAGTTCATCTAAGCAACGAGTCAAGGGAGAGAGTTTGCATCTACATACCACTTGTAGATCGCGTGCGGAAGCTTGCAAGGTGATGATGTAGTCGTACTCGACGTGATCCAAATCACCGATGACCAGCGCCGAACGGACGGCACCTCCGCGTTCAACACACGTACGGGATGGGAGACGTCTCCTCCTTCTTGATCCAGCAAGGGGGAAGGAGAGGTTGATGAAGATCCAGCAGCACGACGGCGTGGTGGTGGATGCAGGGCGTCACAGCAGCAGGGCTTCGCCGAGACTACGAGGGAGAGACGTAACGGGGGGAGATGGAGGCGCCAGGGGCTGGTGTGTGAAGTCCCTCCTCTCCCCCACTATATATAGGGGTGCCAAGGGGGGGGGGCGCCGGCCCTAGTATATGAGATCTACTAGGGGGGGCGGCGGCCTAGGGGAGGTTTCCCTCCCCCCCAAGGCACCTAGGGGTGCCTTCCACCACTAGGACTCCTCCTAGGGGGAAACCCTAGGCGCATGGGCCTATAGGGGCTGGTGCCCTTGGCCCATGAAGGCCAAGGCGCACCCCCTACAGCCCATGTGGCCCCCGGGACAGGTGGCCCCACCCGGTGGACCCCCGGGACCCTTCCGGTGGTCCCGGTACAATACCGATAACCCCGAAACTTGTCCCGATGCCCGAAATAGCACTTCCTATATATAATTCTTTACCTCCGGACCATTCCGGAACTCCTTGTGACGTCCGGGATCTCATCCGGGACTCCAAACAACATTCGGGTTTCTGCATATACATATCTTCATAACCCTAGCGTCACTGAACCTTAAGTGCGTAGACCCTACGGGTTCGGGAGACATGCAGACATGACCGAGACGCTCTCAGTCAATAACCAACAGCGGGATCTGGATACCCATGATGGCTCCCACATGCTCCTCGATGTTGTCATCGGATGAACCACTATGTCGAGGATTCGATCAAACCCTGTATGCAATTCCCTTTGTCAATCGGTATGTTACTTGCCCGAGACTCGATCGTCGGTATCCCAATACCTTGTTCAGTCTCGTTACCGGCAAGTCACTTTACTCGTACCGTAATGCATGATCCCGTGTCCAACACCTTGGTCACATTGAGCTCATTATGATGATGCATTACCGAGTGGGCCCAGAGATACCTCTCCGTCATACGGAGTGACAAATCCCAGTCTCGATCCGTGTCAACCCAACAGCTACTTTCGGAGATACCTGTAATGCACCTTTATAGTCACCCAGTTACGTTGTGACGTTTGATACACCCAAGGCACTTCTACGGTATCCGGGAGTTACACGATCTCATGGTCTAAGGAAGAGATACTTGACATTGACAAAGCTCTAGCAATACGAACTACACGATCTTTTATGCTATGCTTAGGATTGGCTCTTGTCCATCACATCATTCTCCTAATGATGTGATCCCGTTATCAACGACATCCAATGTCCATAGTCAGGAAACCATGACTATCTGTTGATCACAACAAGCTGGTCAACTAGAGGCTTACCAGGGACATATTGTGGTCTAAGTATTCACACGTGTATTACGATTTCCGGATAATACAATTATAGCATGAATAAAAGACAACTATCATGAACAATGAAATATAATAATACTTTTATTATTGCCTCTAGGGCATATTTCCAACATTGAAAAGCATTTGAAATGAACTCTGAAAAGGTTCCAAGTTGGCATGGTATCATCATTTCAGACACATAGCATGTGCAAGTAAGTACAGAGGCTTACGGCAGAAACTGGATGCACTTCGTGTACAAAGCAGAGAATCTCCTTCGAAGTATCAGGGTTTCATACGGAAACTCGTCTGTTACAAAGGGATATCATTTTTTTGAACTTATTTGAACTCCATAGTTTTTTTGTGTTCAAAATGCACCATTCAAAGCCACATCATCAATTTACAACCCTTTCCGACTTCATTTGTTATTTTTCATGCATTTACTGATTATTTTGAGCTATAAGACCATGAAATTGAAAAGCATTTGAAATGAACTCTAAAAATGTTCCAAGTTGGCATGGTATCATCATTTCACCCATATATCATGTGCAAGAAAGTACAGAGGCTTACGGCAAAAACTGGATGCACTTCGTGTACAAAACAGACAATCTCCTATGAAGTATCAGGGTTTCATACGGAAACTCGTCTGTGACAAAGGGATTTCATTTTTTGAAGTTATTTGAACTCCTTAGTTTTTCTGTGTTCAAAATGCACCATTCAAATCCACATAATCAATTTACAACCCTTTCCGACTTCATTTGTTACTTTTCATGCATTTACTGATTATTCTGAGCTATAAGACCATGAAATTGAAAAGCATTTGAAATGAACTCTGAAAAGGTTCCAAGTTGGCATGGTATCATCATTTCAGACACATAGCATGTGCAAGTAAGTACAGAGGCTTACGGCAAAAAATGGATGCACTTCGTGTACAAAGCAGACAATCTCCTTCGAAGTATCAGGGTTTCATACAGAAACTCGTCTGTTACAAAGGGATTTCATTCTTTTGAACTTATTTGAACTCCATAGTTTTTCTGTGTTCAAAATGCACCATTCAAAGCCACATAATCAATTTACAACCCTTTCCGACTTCATTTGTTATTTTTCATGCATTTACTGATTATTTTGAGCTATAAGACCATGAAATTGAAAAGCATTTGAAATGAACTCTGAAAAGGTTCCAAGTTGGCATAGTATCCTCATTTCAGACACATAGCATGTGCAAGTAAGTATAGAGGCTTACGGCAAAAAATGGATGCACTTCGTGTGCAAAGCAGACAATCTCCTTCGAAGTATCAGGGTTGCATACGGAAACACGTCTGTTACAAAGGGATTTCATTTTTTGAACTTATTTGAACTCCATAGTTTTTCTGTGTTCAAAATGCACCATTCAAAGCCACATCATCAATTTACAACCCTTTCCGACTTCATTTGTTATTTTTCATGCATTTACTTATTATTTTGAGCTATAAGACCATGAAATTGAAAAGCATTTGAAATGAACTCTGAAAATGTTCCAAGTTGGTATGGTATCATCATTTCACCCATATATCATGTGCAAGAAAGTATAGAGGCTTACGGCAAAAACTGGATGCACTTCGTGTACAAAACAGACAATCTCCTTCGAAGTATCAGGGTTTCATACGGAAACTTGTCTGTTACAAAGGGATTTCATTTTTTGAACTT
>NW_025228158.1:23854-24548 GCF_018294505.1 Triticum aestivum | reverse complement strand
CGAAGTATCAGGGTTGCATACGGAAACACGTCTGTTACAAAGGGATTTCATTCTTTTGAACTTATTTGAACTCCATAGTTTTTCTGTGTTCAAAATGCACCATTCAAAGCCACATCATCAATTTACAACCCTTTCCGACTTCATTTGTTATTTTTCATGCATTTACTTATTATTTTGAGCTATAAGACCATGAAATTGAAAAGCATTTGAAATGAACTCTAAAAATGTTCCAAGTTGGCATGGTATCATCATTTCACCCATATATCATGTGCAAGAAAGTGCAGAGGTTTACGGCAAAAACTGGATGCACTTCGTGTATAAAACAGACAATCTCCTATGAAGTATCAGGGTTTCATACGGAAACTTGTCTGTTACAAAGGGATTTCATTTTTTGAACTTATTTGAACTCCATAGTTTTTCTGTGTTCAAAATGCACCATTCAAAGCCACATAATCAATTTACAACCCTTTCCGACTTCATTTATTTTTTTTCATGCATTTACTGATTATTTTGAGCTATAAGACCATGAAATTGAAAAGCATTTGAAATGAACTCTGAAAAGGTTCCAAGTTGGCATGGTATCATCATTTCAGACACATAGCATGTGCAAGTAAGTACAGAGGCTTACGACAAAAAATGGATGCACTTCGTGTACAAAGCAGACAATCTCCTTCGAAGTATCAGGGTTTCATAC
>NW_025228158.1:18889-21108 GCF_018294505.1 Triticum aestivum | reverse complement strand
AAAAACTGGATGCACTTCGTGTACAAAGCAGACAATCTCCTTCGAAGTATCAGGGTTTCATACGGAAACTCGTCTGTTACAAAGGGATTTCATTTTTTCGAACTTATTTGAACCCCATAGTTTTTATGTGTTCAAAATGCACCATTCAAAGCCACATCATCAATTTACAACCCTTCCCGACTTCATTTGTTACTTTTCATGCATTTACTGATTATTTTGAGCTATAAGACCATGAAATTGAAAAGCATTTGAAATGAACTCTGAAAATGTTCCAAGTTGGCATGGTATCGTCATTTCACCCACATAGCATGTGCAAGAAAGTACAGAGGCTTACGGCAAAAACTGGATGCACTTCATGTAGAAAACAGACAATTTCTTTCGAAGTATCAGGGTTTCATACGGAAACTCGTTTGTTATAAAGGGATTTCATTTTTTTGAACTTAATTGAACTCCATTGTTTTTCTGTGTTCAAAATGCACCATCCAAAGCCACATCATCAATTTACAACCCTTTCCGACTTCATTTGTTATTTTTCATGCATTTACTGATTATTTTGAGCTATAAGACCATGAAATTGAAAAGCATTTGAAATGAACTCTAAAAAAGTTCCAAGTTGGCATGGTATCATCATTTCACACATATATCATGTGCAAGAAAGTATATAGGCTTACGGCAAAAACTGGATCCACTTCATGTACAAAACAGACAATCTCCTTCGAAGTATCAGGGTTTCATACGGAAACTTGTCTGTTACAAAGGGATTTCATTTTTTGAACTTATTTGAACTCCATAGTTTTTCTGTGTTCAAAATGCACCATTCAAAGCCACATCATCAATTTACAACCCTTTCCGACTTCATTTGTTATTTTTCATGCATTTACTGATTATTTTGAGCTATAAGACCATGAAATTGAAAAGCATTTGAAATGAACTCTAAAAATGTTCCAAGTTGGCATGGTATCATCATTTCACCCACATAGCATGTGCAAGACAATACAGATGTGTACGGCAAAAACTGGATGCACTTCCTATACAAAACAGACAATCTCCTATGATGTATCAAGGTTTCATACGGAAACTCATCTGTGACAAAGGGATTTCATTTTTTGAAGTTATTTGAACTCCATAGTTTTTCTGTGTTCAAAATGCACCTTTCGAAGCCACATAATCAATTTACAACCCTTTCCGACTTCATTTGTTATTTTTCATGCATTTACTTATTATTTCGAGCTATAAGACCATGAAATTGAAAAGCATTTGAAATGAACTCTAAAAAGGTTCCAAGTTGGCATGGTATCATCATTTCAGACACATAGCATGTTCAAGTAAGTACAGAGGCTTACGGCAAAAACTGGATGCACTTCGTGTACAGAGCAGACAATCTCCTTCGAAGTATCAGGGTTCCATACGGAAACTCGTCTCTTACAAAGGGATTTCATTTTTTTGAACTTATTTGAACTCCATAGTTTTTTTGTGTTCAAAATGCACCATTCAAATCCACATCATCAATTTACAACCCTTTCTGACTTCATTTGTCACTTTTCATGCATTTACTGATTATTTTGAGCTATTAGACCATGAAGTTGAAAAGCATTTGAAATGAACTCTGAAAATGTTCCAAGTTGGCATGGTATCATCATTTCACCCACATAGCATGTGCAAGAAAGTACAGAGGTTTACGGCAAAAACTGGATGCACTTCGTGTACAAAACAGACAGTCTCCTATGAAGTATCAGGGTTTCATACGGAAACTCGTCTGTGACAAAGGGATTTCATTTTTTGAAGTTATTTGAACTCCATAGTTTTTCTATGTTCAAAATGCACCATTCAAAGCCACATAATCAATTTACAACCCTTTCCGACTTCATTTGTTATTTTTCATGCATTTACTGATTATTTTGAGCTATAAGACCATGAAATTGAAAAGCATTTGAAATGAACTCTGAAAAGGTTCCAAGTTGGCATGGTATCATCATTTCAGACACATAGCATGTGCAAGTAAGTACAGAGGCTTACGGCAAAAAATGTATGCACTTCGTGTACAAAGCAGACAATCTCCTTCGAAGTATTAGGGTTTCATACGGAAACTCATCTGTTACAAAGGGATTTCATTCTTTTGAACTTATTTGAACTCCATAGTTTTTCTGTGTTCAAAATGCACCATTCAAAGCCACATCATCAATTTACAACCCTTTCCGACTTCATTTGTTATTTTTCAT
>NW_025228158.1:17905-18879 GCF_018294505.1 Triticum aestivum | reverse complement strand
CAAAAACTGGATGCACTTCGTGTACAAAGCAGACAATCTCCTTCGAAGTATCAGGGTTTCATACGGAAACTCGTCTGTTACAAAGGGATTTCATTCTTTTGAACTTATTTGAACTCCATAGTTTTTCTGTGTTCAAAATGCACCATTCAAAGCCACATCATCAATTTACAAACCTTTCCGACTTCATTTGTTATTTTTCATGCATTTACTGATTAT
This sequence comes from Triticum aestivum, assembly GCF_018294505.1. NCBI lineage: Eukaryota > Viridiplantae > Streptophyta > Magnoliopsida > Poales > Poaceae > Triticum > Triticum aestivum. Next base: position 18,663 of record NW_025228158.1, on the reverse strand, counting down.
TTTGAGCTATAAGACATGGAAATTGAAAATCATTTGAAATGAACTCTAAAAAGGTTCCAAGTTGGCATGGTATCATCATTTCATCCACATAGCATGTGCAAGAAAGTACAGAGGCTTACGGCAAAAACTAGATGCACTTCGTGTACAAACAGACAATCTCCTTCGAAGTATCAGGGTTTCATACGGAAACTTGTCTATTACAAAGGGATTTCATTTTTTGAACTTATTTGAACTCCATAGTTTTTCTGTGTTCAAAATGCACCATGCAAAGCCACATCATCAATTTACAACCCTTTCCGACTTCATTTGTTATTTTTCATGCATTTACTGATTATTTTGAGCTATAAGACCATGAAATTGAAAAGCATTTGAAATGAACTCTGAAAATGTTCCAAGTTGGCATGGTATCATCATTTCACCCACATAGCATGTGCGAGACAGTACAGCTCCTTGCGGCAAAAACTGGATGCACTTCGTGTACAAAACAGACAATCTCCTATGAAGTATGAGGGTTTCATACGGAAACTCGTCTGTGACAAAGGGATTTCATTTTTTGAAGTTATTTGAACTCCATAGTTTTTCTGTGTTCAAAATGCACCATTCAAAGCCACGTAATCAATTTACAACCCTTTCCGACTTCATTTGTTATTTTTCATGCATTTACTTATTATTTTGAGCTATAAGACCATGAAATTGAAAAGCATTTGAAAAGAACTCTGAAAAGGTTCCAAGTTGGCATGGTATCATCATTTCAGACA
>NW_025228158.1:16292-17415 GCF_018294505.1 Triticum aestivum | reverse complement strand
GGCATGGTATCATCATTTCACCCACATAGCATGTGCAAGAAAGTACAGAGGCTTACGGCAAAAACTGGATGCACTTCGTGTACAAAACCGACAATCTCCTATGAAGTATCAGGCTTTCATACGGAAACTCGTCTGTGACAAAGGGATTTCATTTTTTGAAGTTATTTGAACTCCATAGTTTTTCTGTGTTCAAAATGCACCATTCAAAGCCACATAATCAATTTACAACCCTTTCCGACTTCATTTGTTATTTTTCATGCATTTACTGATTATTCTGAGCTATAAGACCATGAAATTGAAAAGCATTTGAAATGAACTCTGAAAAGGTTCCAAGTTGGCATGGTATCATCATTTCAGACACATAGCATGTGCAAGTAAGTACAGAGGCTTACGGCAAAAAATGGATGCACTTCGTGTACAAAGCAGACAATCTCCTTCGAAGTATCAGGGTTTCATACAGAAACTCGTCTGTTACAAAGGGATTTCATTCTTTTGAACTTATTTGAACTCCATAGTTTTTCTGTGTTCAAAATGCACCATTCAAAGCCACATCATCAATTTACAACCCTTTCCGACTTCATTTGTTATTTTTCATGCATTTACTGATTATTTTGAGCTATAAGACATGGAAATTGAAAATCATTTGAAATGAACTCTAAAAAGGTTCCAAGTTGGCATGGTATCATCATTTCATCCACATAGCATGTGCAAGAAAGTACAGAGGCTTACGGAAAAACTAGACGCACTTCGTGTACAGACAGACAATCTCCTTCGAAGTATCAGGGTTTCATACGGAAACTTGTCTGTTACAAAGGGATTTCATTTTTTGAACTTATTTGAACTCCATAGTTTTTCTGTGTTCAAAATGCACCATTCAAAGCCACATCATCAATTTACAACCCTTTCCGACTTCATTTGTTATTTTTCATGCATTTACTGATTATTTTGAGCTATAAGACCAGGAAATTGAAAAGCATTTGAAATGAACTCTGAAAATGTTCCAAGTTGGCATGGTATCATCATTTCACCCATATATCATGTGCAAGAAAGTATAGAGGCTTACGGCAAAAACTGGATGCACTTCGTGTACAAAACAGACAATCTCCTTCGAAGTATCAGGGTT
>NW_025228158.1:15254-16129 GCF_018294505.1 Triticum aestivum | reverse complement strand
CATGCATTTACTGATTATTTTGAGCTATAAGACCATGAAATTGAAAAGCATTTGAAATGACCTCTGAAAATGTTCCAAGTTGGCATGGTATCATCATTTCACCCACATAGCATGTGCAAGAAAGTACAGAGGCTTACGACAAAAACTGGATCCACTTCGTGTACAAAACCGACAATCTCCTATGAAGTATCAGGGTTTCATACGGAAACTCGTCTGTTACAAAGGGATTTCATTCTTTTGAACTTATTTGAACTCCATAGTTTTTCTGTGTTCAAAATGCACCATTCAAAGCCACATCATCAATTTACAACCCTTTCCGACTTCATTTGTTATTTTTCATGCATTTACTGATTATTTTAAGCTATAAGACATGGAAATTGAAAATCATTTGAAATGAACTCTAAAAAGGTTCCAAGTTGGCATGGTATCATCATTTCATCCACATAGCATGTGCAAGAAAGTACAGAGGCTTACGGCAAAAACTAGATGCACTTCGTGTACAAACAGACAATCTCCTTCGAAGTATGAGGGTTTCATACGGAAACTTGTCTGTTACAAAGGGATTTCATTTTTTGAACTTATTTGAACTCCATAGTTTTTCTGTGTTCAAAATGCACCATTCAAAGCCACATCATCAATTTACAACCCTTTCCGACTTCATTTGTTATTTTTCATGCATTTACTGATTATTTTGAGCTATAAGACCATGAAATTGAAAAGCATTTGAAATGAACTCTGAAAATGTTCCAAGTTGGCATGGTATCATCATTTCACCCATATATCATGTGCAAGAAAGTATAGAGGCTTACGACAAAAACTGGATGCACTTCGTGTACAAAACAGACAATCTCCTTCGAAGTATCAGGGTTTCATAC
>NW_025228158.1:14683-15232 GCF_018294505.1 Triticum aestivum | reverse complement strand
AAGCATTTGAAATGAAATCTGAAAATGTTCCAAGTTGGCATGGTATCATCATTTCACCCACATAGCATGTGCGAGACAGTACAGCTCCTTGCGGCAAAAACTGGATGCACTTCGTGTACAAAACAGACAATCTCCTATGAAGTATGAGGGTTTCATACGGAAACTCGTCTGTGACAAAGGGATTTCATTTTTTGAAGTTATTTGAACTCCATAGTTTTTCTGTGTTCAAAATGCACCATTCAAAGCCACGTAATCAATTTACAACCCTTTCCGACTTCATTTGTTATTTTTCATGCATTTACTTATTATTTTGAGCTATAAGACCATGAAATTGAAAAGCATTTGAAAAGAACTCTGAAAAGGTTCCAAGTTGGCATGGTATCATCATTTCAGACATGTAGCATGTGCAAGTAAGTACAGAGGCTTACGACAAAAACTGGATGCACTTCGTGTACAAAGCAGACAATCTCCTTCGAAGTATCAAGGTTTCATACGGAAACTCGTCTGTTACAAAGGGATTTCATTTTTTGAACTTATTTGAACTCCATA
>NW_025228158.1:13479-14637 GCF_018294505.1 Triticum aestivum | reverse complement strand
GAAAAGGTTCCAAGTTGGCATGGTATCATCATTTCAGACACATAGCATGTGCAAGTAAGTACAGAGGCTTACGGCAAAAACTGGATGCACTTCATGTACAAAGCAGACAATCTCCTTCGAAGTATCAGGGTTTCATACGGAAACTCGTCTGTTACAAAGGGATTTCATTCTTTTGAACTTATTTGAAGTCCATAGTTTTTCTGTGTTCAAAATGCACCATTCAAAGCCACATCATCAATTTACAACCCTTTCCGACTTCATTTGTTATTTTTCATGCATTTACTGATTATTTTGAGCTATAAGACATGGAAATTGAAAATCATTTGAAATGAACTCTAAAAAGGTTCCAAGTTGGCATGGTATCATCATTTCATCCACATAGCATGTGCAAGAAAGTACAGAGGCTTACGGCAAAAACTAGATACACTTCGTGTACAAACAGACAATCTCCTTCGAAGTATCAGGGTTTCATATGGAAACTTGTCTGTTACAAAGGGATTTCATTTTTTGAACTTATTTGAACTCCATAGTTTTTCTGTGTTCAAAATGCACCATTCAATGCCACATCATCAATTTACAACCCTTTCCGACTTCATTTGTTATTTTTCATGCATTTACTGATTATTTTGAGCTATAAGACCATGAAATTGAAAAGCATTTGAAATGAACTCTGAAAATGTTCCAAGTTGGCATGGTATCATCATTTCAGACACATAGCATGTGCAAGTAAGTACAGAGGCTTACGACAAAAACTGGATGCACTTCGTGTACAAAGCAGACAATCTCCTTCGAAGTATCAGGGTTTCATACGGAAACTCGTCTGTTACAAAGGGATTTCATTCTTTTGAACTTATTTGAACTCCATAGTTTTTCTGTGTTCAAAATGCACCATTCAAAGCCACATCATCAATTTACAAACCTTTCCGACTTCATTTGTTATTTTTCATGCATTTACTGATTATTTTGAGCTATAAGACATGGAAATTGAAAATCATTTGAAATGAACTCTAAAAAGGTTCCAAGTTGGCATGGTATCATCATTTCATCCACATAGCATGTGCAAGAAAGTACAGAGGCTTACGGCAAAAACTAGATGCACTTCGTGTACAAACAGACAATCTCCTTCGAAGTATCAGGGTTTCATACGGAAACTTGTCT
>NW_025228158.1:12593-13469 GCF_018294505.1 Triticum aestivum | reverse complement strand
CTGATTATTTTGAGCTATAAGACATGGAAATTGAAAATCATTTGAAATGAACTCTAAAAAGGTTCCAAGTTGGCATGGTATCATCATTTCATCCACATAGCATGTGCAAGAAAGTACAGAGGCTTACGGCAAAAACTAGATACACTTCGTGTACAAACAGACAATCTCCTTCGAAGTATCAGGGTTTCATACGGAAACTTGTCTGTTACAAGGGGATTTCATTTTTTGAACTTATTTGAACTCCATAGTTTTTCTGTGTTCAAAATGCACCATTCAATGCCACATCATCAATTTACAACCCTTTCCGACTTCATTTGTTATTTTTCATGCATTTACTGATTATTTTGAGCTATAAGACCATGAAATTGAAAAGCATTTGAAATGAACTCTGAAAATGTTCCAAGTTGGCATGGTATCATCATTTCAGACACATAGCATGTGCAAGTAAGTACAGAGGCTTACGGCAAAAACTGGATGCACTTCGTGTACAAAGCAGACAATCTCCTTCGAAGTATCAGGGTTTCATACGGAAACTCGTCTGTTACAAAGGGATTTCATTCTTTTGAACTTATTTGAACTCCATAGTTTTTCTGTGTTCAAAATGCACCATTCAAAGCCACATCATCAATTTACAAACCTTTCCGACTTCATTTGTTATTTTTCATGCATTTACTGATTATTTTGAGCTATAAGACATGGAAATTGAAAATCATTTGAAATGAACTCTAAAAAGGTTCCAAGTTGGCATGGTATCATCATTTCATCCACATAGCATGTGCAAGAAAGTACAGAGGCTTACGGCAAAAACTAGATGCACTTCGTGTACAAACAGACAATCTCCTTCGAAGTATCAGGGTTTCATACGGAAACTTGTCT
>NW_025228158.1:11180-12583 GCF_018294505.1 Triticum aestivum | reverse complement strand
ACAAAACAGACAGTCTCCTATGAAGTATCGGGGTTTCATACGGAAACTCGTCTGTGACAAAGGGATTTCATTTTTTGAAGTTATTTGAACTCCATAGTTTTTCTGTGTTCAAAATGCACCATTCAAAGCCACATAATCAATTTACAACCCTTTCCGACTTCCTTTGTTATTTTTCATGCATTTACTGATTATTTTGAGCTATAAGACCATGAAATTGAAAAGCATTTGAAATGAACTCTGAAAAGGTTCCAAGTTGGCATGGTATCATCATTTCAGACACATAGCATGTGCAAGTAAGTACGGAGGCTTACGGCAAAAAACGGATGCACTTCGTGTACAAAGCAGACAATCTCCTTCGAAGTATTAGGGTTTCATACGGAAACTCATCTGTTACAAAGGGATTTCATTCTTTTGAACTTATTTGAACTCCATAGTTTTTCTGTGTTCAAAATGCACCATTCAAAGCCACATCATCAATTTACAACCCTTTCCGACTTCATTTGTTATTTTTCATGCATTTACTGATTATTTTGAGCTATAAGACATGGAAATTGAAAATCATTTGAAATGAACTCTAAAAAGGTTCCAAGTTGGCATGGTATCATCATTTCATCCACATAGCATGTGCAAGAAAGTACAGAGGCTTACGGCAAAAACTAGATGCACTTCATGTACAAACAGACAATCTCCTTCGAAGTATCAGGGTTTCATACGGAAACTCGTCTATTTCAAAGGGATTTCATTTTTTTGAACTTATTTGAACTCCATAGTTTTTCTGTGCTTAAAATGCACCATTTAAATCCACATCATTAATTTACAACCCTTTCCAACTTCATTTGTTATTTTTCATGCATTTACTAATTATTTTGAGCTATAAGACCATGAAATTGAAAAGCATTTGAAATGAACTCTGAAAATGTTCCAAGTTGGCATGGTATCATCATTTCACCCACATAGCATGTGCAAGAAAGTACAGAGGCTTACGGCAAAAACTGGATGCACTTAGTGTACAAAACGGACAATCTCCTTCGAAGTATGAGGGTTTCATACGGAAACTCGTCTGTTACAAAGGGATTTCATTTTTTCGAACTTATTTGAACCCCATAGTTTTTATGTGTTCAAAATGCACCATTCAAAGCAACATCATCAATTTACAACCCTTTCCGACTTCATTTGTTATTTTTCATGCATTTACTGATTATTTTGAGCTATAAGACCATGAAATTGAAAAGCATTTGAAATGAACTCTGAAAAGGTTCCAAGTTGGCATGGTATCATCATTTCAGACACATAGCATGTGCAAGTAAGTACAGAGGCTTACGGCAAAAACTGGATGCACTTCGTGTACAAAGCAGACAATCTCCTTCGAAGTATCAGGGTTTCATACGGAAACTCGTCTTTTA
>NW_025228158.1:10225-11170 GCF_018294505.1 Triticum aestivum | reverse complement strand
TCCGACTTCATTTGTTATTTTTCATTCATTTACTGATTATTTTGAGCTATAAGACCATGAAATTGAAAAGCATTTGAAATGAACTCTGACAATGTTCCAAGTTGGCATGGTATCATCATTTCACCCACATAGCATGTGCAAGAAAGTATAGAGGCTTACGGCAAAAACTGGATGTACTTCGTGTACAAAACAGACAATCTCCTTCGAAGTATCAAGGTTTCATACGGAAACTCGTCTGTTACAAAGGGATTTCATTTTTTTTGAACTTATTTGAACCCCATAGTTTTTATGTGTTCAAAATGCACCATTCAAAGCTACATCATCAATTTACAACCCTTTCCGACTTCATTTGTTATTTTTCATGCATTTACTGATTATTTTGAGCTATAAGACGATGAAATTGAAAAGCATTTGAAATGAACTCTGAAAAGGTTCCAAGATGGCATGGTATCATCATTTCACCCACATAGCAAGTGCAAGAAAGTACAGAGGCTTACGGCAAAAGCTTGATGCACTTCGTGTACAAAACAGACAGTCTCCTTCGAAGTATCGGGGTTTCATACGGAAACTCGTCTGTTACCAAGGGATTTCATTTTTTGAAGTTATTTGAACTCCATAGTTTTTCTGTGTTCAAAATGCACCATTCAAAGCCACATAATCAATTTACAACCCTTTCCGACTTCATTTGTTATTTTTCATGCATTTACTGATTATTTTGAGCTATAAGACCATGAAATTGAAAAGCATTTGAAAAGAACTCTGAAAAGGTTCCAAGTTGGCATGGTATCATCATTCCAGACACGTAGCATGTGCAAGTAAGTACAGAGGCTTACGACAAAAACTGGATGCACTTCGTGTACAAAGCAGACAATCTCCTTCGAAGTATCAGGGTTTCATACGGAAACTCGTCTGTTACAAAGGGATTTCATTTTTTTGAACTTATTT
>NW_025228158.1:9526-10215 GCF_018294505.1 Triticum aestivum | reverse complement strand
TATATCATGTGCAAGAAAGTATAGAGGCTTACGGCAAAAACTAGATGCACTTCGTGTACAAAACAGACAATCTCCTTCGAAGTATCAGGGTTTCATACGGAAACTTGTCTGTTACAAAGGGATTTCATTTTTTGAACTTATTTGAACTCCATAGTTTTTCTATGTTCAAAATGCACCATTCAAAGCCACATCATCAATTTACAACCCTTTCCGACTTCATTTGTTATTTTTCATGCATTTACTGATTATTTTGAGCTATAAGACCATGAAATTGAAAAGCATTTGAAATGAACTCTGAAAATGTTCCAAGTTGGCATGGTATCATCATTTCACCCACATAGCATGTGCAAGAAGGTATAGAGGTTTACGGCAAAAACTGGATGCACTTCGTGTACAAAACAGACAATCTCCTATGAAGTATCAGGGTTTCATACGAAAACTCGTCTGTGACAAAGGGATTTCATTTTTTGAAGTTATTTGAACTCCATAGTTTTTCTGTGTTCAAAATGCACCATTCAAAGCCACATAATCAATTTACAACCCTTTCCGACTTCATTTGTTATTTTTCATGCATCTACTGATTATTTTGAGCTATAAGACCATGAAATTGAAAAGCATTTGAAATGAACTCTGAAAAGGTTCCAAGTTGGCATGGTATCATCATTTCAGACACATAGCATGTGCAAGTA
>NW_025228158.1:8854-9516 GCF_018294505.1 Triticum aestivum | reverse complement strand
AACTCGTCTGTTACAAAGGGATTTCATTTTTTTTGAACTTATTTGAACTCCATAGTTTTTCTGTGTTCAAAATGCACCATTCAAATCCACATCATCAATTTACAGCCCTTTCCGACTTCATTTGTTACTTTTCATGTATTTACTGATTATTTTGAGCTATAAGACCATGAAATTGAAAAGCATTTGAAATGAACTCTGAAAATGTTCCAAGTTGGCATGGTATCATCATTTCACCCACATAGCATGTGCAAGAAAGTACATAGGTTTACGGCAAAAACTGGATGCACTTCGTGTACAAAACAGACAGTCTCCTATGAAGTATCGGGGTTTCATACGGAAACTCGTCTGTGACAAAGGGATTTCATTTTTTGAAGTTATTTGAACTCCATAGTTTTTCTGTGTTCAAAATGCACCATTCAAAGCCACATAATCAATTTACAACCCTTTCCGACTTCATTTGTTAGTTTTCATGCATTTACTGATTATTTTGAGCTATAAGACCATGAAATTGAAAAGCATTTGAAATGAACTCTGAAAAGGTTCCAAGTTGGCATGGTATCATCATTTCAGACACATAGCATGTGCAAGTAAGTACAGAGGCTTACGGCAAAAAATGGATGCACTTCGTGTACAAAGCAGACAATCTCCTTCGAAGTATCAGG
>NW_025228158.1:8084-8844 GCF_018294505.1 Triticum aestivum | reverse complement strand
ATGTTCCAAGTTGGCATGGTATCATCATTTCACCCACATAGCATGTGAAAGAAAGTACAGAGGTTTACGGCAAAAACTGGATGCACTTCGTGTACAAAACAGACAATCTCCTATGAAGTATCAGGGTTTCATACGGAAACTCGTCTGTGACAAAGGGATTTCATTTTTTGAAGTTATTTGAACTCCATAGTTTTTCTGTGTTCAAAATGCACCATTCAAAGCCACATAATCAATTTACAACCCTTTCCGACTTCATTTGTTATTTTTCATGCATTTACTGTTTATTTTGAGCTATAAGACCATGAAATTGAAAAGCATTTGAAATGAACTCTGAAAAGGTTCCAAGTTGGCATGGTATCATCATTTCAGACACATAGCATGTGCAAGTAAGTACAGAGGCTTACAGCAAAAAATGGATGCACTTCGTGTACAAAGCAGACAATCTCCTTCGAAGTATCAGGGTTTCATACGGAAATTCGTCTGTTACAAAGGGATTTCATTCTTTTGAACTTATTTGAACTCCATAGTTTTTCTGTATTCAAAATGCACCATTCAAAGCCACATCATTTATTTACAACCCTTTCCGACTTCATTTGTTATTTTTCATGCATTTACTGATTATTTTGAGCTATAAGACATGGAAATTGAAAATCATTTGAAATGAACTCTAAAAAGGTTCCAAGTTGGCATGGTATCATCATTTCATCCACATAGCATGTGCAAGAAAGTACAGAGGCTTACGGCAAAAACTAGATGCACT
>NW_025228158.1:6562-8074 GCF_018294505.1 Triticum aestivum | reverse complement strand
CAAAAACTGGATGCACTTCGTGTACAAAGCAGACAATCTCCTTCGAAGTATCAGGGTTTCATACGGAAACTCGTCTGTTACAAAGGGATTTCATTCTTTTGAACTTATTTGAACTCCATAGTTTTTCTGTGTTCAAAATGCACCATTCAAAGCCACATCATCAATTTACAAACCTTTCCGACTTCATTTGTTATTTTTCATGCATTTACTGATTATTTTGAGCTATAAGACATGGAAATTGAAAATCATTTGAAATGAACTCTAAAAAGGTTCCAAGTTGGCATGGTATCATCATTTCATCCACATAGCATGTGCAAGAAAGTACAGAGGCTTACGGCAAAAACTAGATGCACTTCGTGTACAAACAGACAATCTCCTTCGAAGTATCAGGGTTTCATACGGAAACTTGTCTGTTACAAAGGGATTTCATTTTTTGAACTTATTTGAACTCCATAGTTTTTCTGTGTTCAAAATGCACCATTCAAAGCAACATCATCAATTTACAACCCTTTCCGACTTCATTTGTTATTTTTCATGCATTTACTGATTATTTTGAGCTATAAGACCATGAAATTGAAAAGCATTTGAAATGAACTCTGAAAATGTTCCAAGTTGGCATGGTATCATCATTTCACCCACATAGCATGTGCAAGACAGTACAGCTCCTTACGGCAAAAACTAGATGCACTTCGTGTACAAAACAGACAATCTCCTATGAAGTATGAGGGTTTCATACGGAAACTCGTCTGTGACAAAGGGATTTCATTTTTTGAAGTTATTTGAACTCCATAGTTTATCTGTTTTCAAAATGCACCATTCAAAGCCACATAATCAATTTACAACCCTTTCCGACTTCATTTGTTATTTTTCATGCATTTACTTATTATTTTGAGATATAAGACCATGAAATTGAAAAGCATTTGAAATGAACTCTAAAAAGGTTCCAAGTTGGCATCGTATCATCATTTCAGACACATAGCATGTGCAAGTAAGTATAGAGGCTTACGGCAAAAACTTGATGCACTTCGTGTACAGAGCAGACAATTTCCTTCGAAGTATCAGGGTTCCATACGGAAACTCGTCTGTTACAAAGGGATTTCCTTTTTTTGAACTTATTGGAACTCCATAGTTTTTCTGTGTTCAAAATGCACCATTCAAATCCACATCATCAATTTACAACCCTTTCCGACTTCATTTGTTACTTTTCAAGCATTTACTGATTATTTTGAGCTATAAGACCATGAAATTGAAAAGCATTTGAAATGAACTCTGAAAATGTTCCAAGTTGGCATGGTATCATCATTTCACCCACATAGCATGTGCAAGAAAGTACAGAGGTTTACGGCAAAAACTGGATGCACTTCGTGTACAAAACAGACAATCTCCTATGAAGTATCAGGGTTTCATACGGAAACTCGTCTGTGACAAAGGGATTTCATTTTTTGAAGTTATTTGAACTCCATAGTTTTTCTGTGTAAAAAAATGCACCATTCAAAGCCACATAATCAATTT
>NW_025228158.1:4174-5602 GCF_018294505.1 Triticum aestivum | reverse complement strand
AAGGGATTTCATTTTTTGAAGTTATTTGAACTCCATAGTTTTTCTGTGTTCAAAATGCACCATTCAAAGCCACATAATCAATTTACAACCCTTTCCGACTTCATTTGTTATTTTTCATGCATTTACTGATTATTTTGAGCTATAAGACCATGAAATTGAAAAGCATTTGAAAAGAACTCTGAAAAGGTTCCAAGTTGGCATGGTATCATCATTCCAGACACGTAGCATGTGCAAGTAAGTACAGAGGCTTACGACAAAAACTGGATGCACTTCGTGTACAAAGCAGACAATCTCCTTCGAAGTATCAGGGTTTCATACGGAAACTCGTCTGTTACAAAGGGATTTCATTTTTTTGAACTTATTTGAACTCCATAGTTTTTCTATGTTCAAAATGCACCATTCAAAGCCACATCATCAATTTACAACCCTTTCCGACTTCATTTGTTATTTTTCATGCATTTACTGAATATTTTGAGATATAAGACCATGAAATTGAAAAGCATTTGAAATGAACTCTGAAAATGTTCCAAGTTGGCATGGTATCATCATTTCACCCACATAATATGTGCAAGAAAGTATAGAGGCTTACGGCAAAAACTGGATGCACTTCGTGTAGAAAACGGACAATCTCCTTCGAAGTATGAGGGTTTCATAGGGAAACTCGTCTGTTAGAAAGGGATTTCATTTTTTTGAACTTATTTGAACTCCATAGTTTTTCTGTGTTCAAAATGCACCATTCAAAGGCACATCATGAATTTACAACCCTTTCCGACTTCATTGTTATTTTTCATGCATTAACTGATTATTTTGAGCTATAAGACCATGAAATTGAAAAACATTTGAAATGAACTCTGAAAATGATCCAAGTTGGCATGGTATCATCATTTCACCCACATAACATGTGCAAGAAAGTACACAGGCTTACGGCAAAAACTGGATGCACTTCGTGTACAAAACAGAAAATCTCCTTCGAAGTATCAGGGTTTCATACGGAAACTCGTCTGTGACAAAGGGATTTCATTTTTTGAAGTTATTTGAACTCCATAGTTTTTCTGTGTTCAAAATGCACCATTCAAAGCCACATAATCAATTTACAACCCTTTCCGACTTCATTTGTTATTTTTCATGCATTTACTGATTATTTTGAGCTATAAGACCATGAAATTGAAAAGCATTTGAAAAGAACTCTGAAAAGGTTCCAAGTTGGCATGGTATCATCATTTCAGACACGTAGCATGTGCAAGTAAGTACAGAGGCTTACGACAAAAACTGGATGCACTTCGTGTACAAAGCAGACAATCTCCTTCGAAGTATCAAGGTTTCATAGGGAAACTCATCTGTTACAAAGGGATTTCATTTTTTTGAACTTATTTGAACTCCATAGTTTTTCTGTGTTCAAAATGCACCATTCAAAGCCTCATCATCAAT
>NW_025228158.1:3655-4164 GCF_018294505.1 Triticum aestivum | reverse complement strand
TCTGAAAATGTTCCAAGTTGGCATGGTATCATCATTTCACCCACATAGCATGTGCGAGACAGTACAGCTCCTTGCGGCAAAAACTGGATGCACTTCGTGTACAAAACAGACAATCTCCTATGAAGTATGAGGGTTTCATACGGAAACTCGTCTGTGACAAAGGGATTTCATTTTTTGAAGTTATTTGAACTCCATAGTTTTTCTGTGTTCAAAATGCACCATTCAAAGCCACGTAATCAATTTACAACCCTTTCCGACTTCATTTGTTATTTTTCATGCATTTACTTATTATTTTGAGCTATAAGACCATGAAATTGAAAAGCATTTGAAAAGAACTCTGAAAAGGTTCCAAGTTGGCATGGTATCATCATTTCAGACACGTAGCATGTGCAAGTAAGTACAGAGGCTTACGACAAAAACTGGATGCACTTCGTGTACAAAGCAGACAATCTCCTTCGAAGTATCAAGGTTTCATACGGAAACTCGTCTGTTACAAAGGGATTTCATTT
>NW_025228158.1:0-1436 GCF_018294505.1 Triticum aestivum | reverse complement strand
GGTTTCATACGGAAACTCGTTTGTTACAAAGGGATTTCATTTTTTTGAACTTATTTGAACTCCATAGTTTTTCTGTGTTCAAAATACACCATTCAAAGCCACATCATCAATTTATAACCCTTTCCGACTTCATTTGTTATTTTTCATGCATTTACTGATTATTTTAAGCTATTAGACCATGAAATTGAAAAGCGTTTGAAATGAACTCTGAAAAGGTTCCAAGTTGGCATGGTATCATCATTTCACCCACATAGCATGTGCAAGAAAGTACAGAGACTTATGACAAAAACTGGATGCACTTCGTGTACAAAATAGACAATCTCCTTCGAAGTATCAGGGTTTCATACGGAAACTCGTCTGTTATAAAGGGATTTCATTTTTTCAACTTATTTGAACTCCATAGTTTTTCTGCGTTCAAAATGCACCATTCAAAGGCACATCATCAATTTACAACCCTTTCCGACTCCATTTGTCATTTTTCATGCATTTACTGATTATTTTGAGCTATAAGACCATGAAATTGAAAATCATTTGAAATGAACTCTGAAAAGGTTCCAAGTTGGCATGGTATCATCATTTCACCCACATAGCAAGTGCAATAATGTACAGAGGCTTACGGCAAAAGCTTGATGCACTTCGTGTACAAAGCAGACAATCTCCTTCGAAGTATCGGGGTTTCATACGGAAACTCGTCTGTTACCAAGGGATTTCAATTTTTTTGAACTTATTTGAACTCCATAGTTTTTCTGTGTTCAAACTGCTCCATTCAAAGCCATATCATCAATTTACAACCCTTTCCGACTTCATTTGTTATTTTTCATGCATTTATTGATTATTTTAAGCTATTAGACCCTGAAATTGAAAAGCATTTGAAATGAACTTTGAAAAGGTTCCAAGTTGGCATGGTATCATCATTTCACCCACATAGCATTTGCAAGAAAGTACAGAGACTTACGACAAAAACTGGATGTCCTTCGTGTACCTTCAAAGTATCAGGGTTTCATACGGAAACTCGTCTGTTACAAAGGGATTTCATTTTTTTGAACTTATTTGAACTCCATAGTTTTTCTGTGTTCAAAATGCACCATTCGAAGCCACATCATTAATTTACAACCCTTTCCGACTTCATTTGTTATTTTTCATGCATTTACTGATTATTTTGAGATATAAGACCATGAAATTGAAAAGCATTTGAAATGAACTCTAAAAATGTTCCAAGTTGGCATGGTATCATCATTTCACCCACATAGCATGTGCAAGAAAGTATAGAGGCTTACGGGAAAAACTGGATGCACTTCGTGTACAAAACAGACAATCTCCTTCGAAGTCTCAGGGTTTCATACACAAACTCGTTTGTTACAAAGGGATCTCATTTTTTGAACTTATTTGAACTCCATAGTTTTTCTGTGTTCAAAATGCACCATTCAGAGCCACAT
>NW_025228157.1:146504-149780 GCF_018294505.1 Triticum aestivum | reverse complement strand
GTCAATCATGGAAATCACTCTGGGACCCCAAACAGTCAGTTACAGTCCACGAAACGGGCCAGAATCGGCCAAACTGGCGAGTGTTGTTGACCAAAACGTAATCGCACCCTGGGGTTCAACAACTATGGAAATCACTTCGGGGACCCAAAACGGTGAGTAATAGTCCATGAAAACGGCCAGAATTGGATAAAACTGTGAGTGTTGACGACGCACACGTAAACACACCCGGGGATCGTCAATCGAGGAACTCGCTTTGGGAAACCAAAACAGTGAGCAATAGTCCAGGAAGGAGCCAGAATTGGCCAAAATTACGAGTGTTGATGACCGACACATAAGCGCACCTTGGGGTTCAATAACTACGGAAACCGCTTTGGGACCCAAAATGGTGAGTAATAGTCAACAAAATGGGTCAAAATTGGACAAAACTGTGAGTGTTGACGACGGACACGTAAACGCACCCCGAGAATTGTCAATCATGGAAATCACTCTGGGGCCCCAAAACGGTGAGAAATAGTGCACGAAACGGACCAGAATCAGCCAAAAATGTGAGTGTTGATGATCGACACGTAAAAGCGCCCCAGGGTTCGTATGTCGTGGAAATCACTTTGGGACCCGAAACAGTGAGTAATAATCCACGAAACGGGCCAGAATCAGCAAAAATTGTGTGTTGATGACCGACACATAAACGCACCCTGGGGTTTTCCAATCGTGGAGATCACTCCGGATCCCAAAACAGTGATTAATAGTCCACAAAACGGGCCAGAATCGGCTAAAATTGCGAGTGTTGATGACCTACACGTAATCGCACCCTGGGCTTCGTCAATCATGGAAATCACTCTGGGACCCCAAACAATCAGTTACAGTCCAGAATCAGCCAAACTTGCGAGTGTTGTTGACCAAAACATAATCGCACCCTAGGGTTCAACAACTGTGGAAATCACTTCGGGGACCCAAAACGGTGAGTAATAGTCCATGAAAACGGCCAGAATTGGACAAAACTGTGAGTGTTGACGACGCACACGTAAACACACCTGGGGATCGTCAATCGAGGAAGTCGCTTTGGGAAACCAAAACAGTGAGCAATAGTCCAGGAAATGAGCCAGAATTGGCCAAAATTACGAGTGTTGATGACCGACACATGAGCGCACCTTGGGGTTCAATAACTATGGAAACCGCTTTCGGACCCAAAATGGTGATTAATAGTCAACAAAATGGGTCAAAATTGGACAAAACTGTGAGTGTTAACGACGGACAAAACTGTGAGTGTTAACGACGGACACGTAAACGCACCCCGAGAATAGTCAATCATGGAAATCACTCTGGGGCCCCAAAACGGTGAGTGATAGTGCACGAAACGGACCAGAATCAGCCAAAAATGTGAGTGTTGATGACCGACACGTAAAAGCGCCCCAGGGTTCGTATGTCGTGGAAATCACTTTGGGACCCGAAACAGTGAGTAATAATCCATGAAACGGGCCAGAGTCAGCAAAAATTTTGTGTTGATGACCGACACATAAACGCACCCTGGGGTTTTCCAATCGTGGAGATCACTCCGGATCCTAAAACAGTGATTAATAGTCCACAAAACGGGCCAGAATCGGCTAAAATTGCGAGTGTTGATGACCTACACGTAATCGCACCCTGGGCTTCGTCAATCATGGAAATCACTTTGGGACCCCAAACAATCAGTTATAGTCCACGAAACGGGCCAGAATCGGCCAAACTTGCGAGTGTTGTTGACCAAAACGTAATCGCACCCTGGGGTTCAACAACTATGGAAATCACTTCGGGGACCCAAAACGGTGAGTAATAGTCCATGAAAACGGCCAGAATTGGACAAAACTGTGAGTGTTGACGACGCACACGTAAACACACCCGGGGATCGTCAATCGAGGAACTCGCTTTGGGAAACCAAAACAGTGAGCAATAGTCCAGGAAATGAGCCAGAATTGGCCAAAATTACGAGTGTTGATGACCGACACATAAGCGCACCTTGGGGTTCAATAACTATGGAAACCGCTTTGGGACCCAAAATGGTGAGTAATAGTCAACAAAATGGGTCAAAATTGGACAAAACTGTGAGTGTTGACGACGGACACGTAAACGCACCCCGAGAATTGTCAATCATGGAAATCACTCTGGGGCCCCAAAACGGTGAGTAATAGTGCACGAAACGGACCAGAATTAGCCAAAAATCTGAGTGTTGATGACCGACACGTAAAAGCCCCCCAGTGTTCATATGTCGTGCAAATCACTTTGGGACCCAAAACAGTGAGTAATAATCCACGAAACGGGCCAGAATCAGCAAAAATTGTGTGTTGATAACCGACACATAAACACACCCTGGGGTTTTCCAATCGTGGAGATCACTCCGGATCCCAAAACAGTGATTAATAGTCCACAAAACGGGCCAGAATCGGCTAAAATTGCGAGTGTTGATGACCTACACGTAATCGCACCCTGGGCTTCGTCAATCATGGAAATCACTCTGGGACCCCAAACAGTCAGTTACAGTCCAGAATCAGCCAAACTTGCGAGTGTTGTTGACCAAAATGTAATCGCACCCTAGGGTTCAACAACTGTGGAAATCACTTCGGGGACCCAAAACGGTGAGTAATAGTCCATGAAAACGGCCAGAATTGGACAAAACTGTGAGTGTTGACGACGCACACGTAAACACACCTGGGGATCGTCAATCGAGGAAGTCGCTTTGGGAAACCAAAACAGTGAGCAATAGTCCAGGAAATGAGCCAGAATTGGCCAAAATTACGAGTGTTGATGACCGACACATGAGCGCACCTTGGGGTTCAATAACTATGGAAACCGCTTTCGGACCCAAAATGGTGATTAATAGTCAACAAAATGGGTCAAAATTGGACAAAACTGTGAGTGTTAACGACGGACACGTAAACGCACCCCGAGAATAGTCAATCATGGAAATCACTCTGGGGCCCCAAAACGGTGAGTGATAGTGCACGAAACGGACCAGAATCAGCCAAAAATGTGAGTGTTGATGACCGACACGTAAAAGCGCCCCAGGGTTCGTATGTCGTGGAAATCACTTTGGGACCCGAAACAGTGAGTAATAATCCATGAAACGGGCCAGAGTCAGCAAAAATTGTGTGTTGATGACCGACACATAAACGCACCCTGGGGTTTTCCAATCGTGGAGATCACTCCGGATCCCAAAACAGTGATTAATAGTCCACAAAACGGGCCAGAATCGGCTAAAATTGCGAGTGTTGATGACCTACACGTAATCGCACCCTGGGCTTC
>NW_025228157.1:116738-145857 GCF_018294505.1 Triticum aestivum | reverse complement strand
GGATCCCAAAACAGTGATTAATAGTCCACAAAACGGGCCAGAATCGGCTACAATTGCGAGTGTTGATGACCTACACGTAATCGCATCCTGGGCTTCGTCAATCATGGAAATCACTCTGGGACCCCAAACAGTCAGTTACAGTCCACGAAACGGGCCAGAATATGCCAAACTTGCGAGTGTTGTTGACCAAAACATAATCGCACCCTGGGGTTCAACAACTATGGAAATCACTTCGGGGCCCCAAAACGGTGAGTAATAGTCCATGAAAACGGCCAGAATTGGACAAAACTGTGAGTGTTGACGACGCACACGTAAACACACCCGGGGATCGTCAATTGAGGAACTCGCTTTGGGAAACCAAAATAGTGAGTAATAGTCCAGGAAATGAGCCAGAATTGGCCAAAATTACGAGTGTTGATGACCGACACATAAGCGCACCTTGGGGTTCAATAACTATGGAAACCGCTTTGGGACCCCAAAATGGTGAGTAATAGTCAACAAAATGGGTCAAAATTGGACAAAACTGTGAGTGTTGACGACGGACACGTAAACGCACCCCGAGAATCGTCAATCATGGAAATCACTCTGGGGCCCCAAAACTGTGAGTAATAGTGCACAAAACGGACCAGAATCAGCCAAAATGTGAGTGTTGATGACCGACACGTAAAAGCGCCCCAAGGTTCGTATGTCGTGGAAATCACTTTGGGACCCGAAAACAGTGAGTAATAATCCACGAAACGGGCCGGAATCAGCAAAAATTGTGTGTTGATGACCGACACATAAACGCACCCTGGGGTTTTCCAATCGTGGAAATCACTCCGTATCCCAAAATAGTGATTAATAGTCCACAAAACGGGCCAGAATCGGCTAAAATTGCGGGTGTTGATGACCTACACGTAATCGCACCCTGGGCTTCGTCAATCATGGAAATCACTCTGGGACCCCAAACAGTCAGTTACAGTCCACGAAACGGGCCAGAATCGGCCAAACTTGCGAGTGTTGTTGACCAAAACGTAATCGCACCCTGGGGTTCAACAACTATGGAAATCACTTCGGGGACCCAAAATGGTGAGTAATAGTCCATGAAAACGGCCAGAATTGGACAAAACTGTGAGTGTTGACGACACACACATAAACAAACCCGGGGATCGTCAATCGAGGAACTCGCTTTGGGAAACCAAAACAGTGAGCAATAGTCCAGGAAATGAGCCAGAATTGGCCAAAATTACGAGTGTTGATGACTGACACATGAGCGCACCTCGGGGTTCAATAACTATGGAAACCGCTTTCGGACCCAAAATGGTGATTAATAGTCAACAAAATGGGTCAAAATTGGACAAAACTGTGAGTGTTAACGACGGACACGTAAACGCACCCCGAGAATAGTCAATAATGGAAATCACTCTGGGGCCCCAAAACGGTGAGTGATAGTGCACGAAACGGACCAGAATCAGCCAAAAATGTGAGTGTTGATGACCGACACGTAAAAGCGCCCCAGGGTTCGTATGTCGTGGAAATCACTTTGGGACCCGAAACAGTGAGTAATAATCCATGAAACGGGCCAGAGTCAGCAAAAATTGTGTGTTGATGACCGACACATAAACGCACCCTGGGGTTTTCCAATCGTGGAGATCACTCCGGATCCCAAAACAGTGATTAATAGTCCACAAAACGGGCCAGAATCGGCTAAAATTGCGAGTGTTGATGACCTACACGTAATCGCACCCTGGGCTTCGTCAATCATGGAAATCACTTTGGGACCCCAAACAATCAGTTATAGTCCACGAAACGGGCCAGAATCGGCCAAACTTGCGAGTGTTGTTGACCAAAACGTAATCGCACCCTGGGGTTCAACAACTATGGAAATCACTTCGGGGACCCAAAACGGTGAGTAATAGTCCATGAAAACGGCCAGAATTGGACAAAACTGTGAGTGTTGACGACGCACACGTAAACACACCCGGGGATCGTCAATCGAAGAACTCGCTTTGGGAAACCAAAACAGTGAGCAATAGTCCAGGAAATGAGCCAGAATTGGCCAAAATTACGAGTGTTGATGACCGACACATAAGCGCACCTTGGGGTTCAATAACTATGGAAACCGCTTTGGGACCCAAGATGGTGAGTAATAGTCAACAAAATGGGTCAAAATTGGACAAAACTGTGAGTGTTGACGACGGAAACGTAAACACACCCCGAGAATTGTCAATCATGGAAATCACTCTGGGGCCCCAAAACGGTGAGTAATAGTGCACGAAACGGACCAGAATTAGCCAAAAATGTGAGTGTTGATGACCGACACGTAAAAGCCCCCCAGTGTTCCTATGTCGTGCAAATCACTTTGGGACCCAAAACAGTGAGTAATAATCCATGAAACGGGCCAGAATCAGCAAAAATTGTGTGTTGATGACCGACACATAAATGCACCCTGGGGTTTTCTAATCGTGGATATCACTCTGGATCCCAAAACAGTGATTAATAGTCCACAAAACGGGCCAGAATCGGCTACAATTGCGAGTGTTGATGACCTACACGTAATCGCATCCTGGGCTTCGTCAATCATGGAAATCACTCTGGGACCCCAAACAGTCAGTTACAGTCCACGAAACGGGCCAGAATATGCCAAACTTGCGAGTGTTGTTGACCAAAACATAATCGCACCCTGGGGTTCAACAACTATGGAAATCACTTCGGGGCCCCAAAACGGTGAGTAATAGTCCATGAAAACGGCCAGAATTGGACAAAACTGTGAGTGTTGAAGACGCACACGTAAACACACCCGGGGATCGTCAATTGAGGAACTCGCTTTGGGAAACCAAAATAGTGAGTAATAGTCCAGGAAATGAGCCAGAATTGGCCAAAATTACGAGTGTTGATGACCGACACATAAGCGCACCTTGGGGTTCAATAACTATGGAAACCGCTTTGGGACCCCAAAATGGTGAGTAATAGTCAACAAAATGGGTCAAAATTGGACAAAACTGTGAGTGTTAACGACGGACACGTAAACGCACCCCGAGAATAGTCAATAATGGAAATCACTCTGGGGCCCCAAAACGGTGAGTGATAGTGCACGAAACGGACCAGAATCAGCCAAAAATGTGAGTGTTGATGACCGACACGTAAAAGCGCCCCAGGGTTCGTATGTCGTGGAAATCACTTTGGGACCCGAAGCAGTGAGTAATAATCCATGAAACGGGCCAGAGTCAGCAAAAATTGTGTGTTGATGACCGACACATAAACGCACCCTGGGGTTTTCCAATCGTGGAGATCACTCCGGATCCCAAAACAGTGATTAATAGTCCACAAAACGGGCCAGAATCGGCTAAAATTGCGAGTGTTGATGACCTACACGTAATCGCACCCTGGGCTTCGTCAATCATGGAAATCACTTTGGGACCCCAAACAATCAGTTATAGTCCACGAAACGGGCCAGAATCGGCCAAACTTGCGAGTGTTGTTGACCAAAACGTAATCGCACCCTGGGGTTCAACAACTATGGAAATCACTTCGGGGACCCAAAACGGTGAGTAATAGTCCATGAAAACGGCCAGAATTGGACAAAACTGTGAGTGTTGACGACGCACACGTAAACACACCCGGGGATCGTCAATCGAGGAACTCGCTTTGGGAAACCAAAACAGTGAGCAATAGTCCAGGAAATGAGCCAGAATTGGCCAAAATTACGAGTGTTGATGACCGACACATAAGCGCACCTTGGGGTTCAATAACTATGGAAACCGCTTTGGGACCCAAAATGGTGAGTAATAGTCAACAAAATGGGTCAAAATTGGACAAAACTGTGAGTGTTGACGACGGACACGTAAACGCACCCCGAGAATTGTCAATCATGGAAATCACTCTGGGGCCCCAAAACGGTGAGTAATAGTGCACGAAACGGACCAGAATCAGCCAAAATGTGAGTGTTGATGACCGACACGTAAAAGCGCCCCAAGGTTCGTATGTCGTGGAAATCACTTTGGGACCCGAAAACAGTGAGTAATAATCCACGAAACGGGCCAGAATCAGCCAAAATTGTGTGTTGATGACTGACACATAAACGCACCCTGGGGTTTTCCAATCGTGGAAATCACTCCGTATCCCAAAATAGTGATTAATAGTCCACAAAACGGGCCAGAATCGGCTAAAATTGCGGGTGTTGATGACCTACACGTAATCGCACCCTGGGCTTCGTCAATCATGGAAATCACTCAGGGACCCCAAACAGTCAGTTACAGTCCACGAAACGGGCCAGAATCGGCCAAACTTGCGAGTGTTGTTGACCAAAACGTAATCGCACCATGGGGTTCAACAACTATGGAAATCACTTCGGGGACCCAAAATGGTGAGTAATAGTCCATGAAAACGGCCAGAATTGGACAAAACTGTGAGTGTTGACGACGCACACATAAACAAACCCGGGGATCGTCAATCGAGGAACTCGCTTTGGGAAACCAAAACAGTGAGCAACAGTCCAGGAAATGAGCCAGAATTGGCCAAAATTACGAGTGTTGATGACCGACACATAAGCGCACCTTGGGGTTCAATAACTACGGAAACCGCTTTGGGACCCAAAATGGTGAGTAATAGTCAACAAAATGGGTCAAAATTGGACAAAACTGTGAGTGTTGACGACGGACACGTAAACGCACCCCGAGAATTGTCAATCATGGAAATCACTCTGGGGCCCCAAAACGGTGAGAAATAGTGCACGAAACGGACCAGAATCAGCCAAAAATGTGAGTGTTGATGATCGACACGTAAAAGCGCCCCAGGGTTCGTATGTCGTGGAAATCACTTTGGGACCCGAAATAGTGAGTAATAATCCACGAAACGGGCCAGAATCAGCAAAAATTGTGTGTTGATGACCGACACATAAACGCACCCTGGGGTTTTCCAATCGTGGAGATCACTCCGGATCCCAAAACAGTGATTAATAGTCCACAAAACGGGCCAGAATCGGCTAAAATTGCGAGTGTTGATGACCTACACGTAATCGCACCCTGGGCTTCGTCAATCATGGAAATCACTCTGGGACCCCAAACAATCAGTTACAGTCCAGAATCAGCCAAACTTGCGAGTGTTGTTGACCAAAACGTAATCGCACCCTAGGGTTCAACAACTGTGGAAATCACTTCGGGGACCCAAAACGGTGAGTAATAGTCCATGAAAACGTCCAGAATTGGACAAAACTGTGAGTGTTGACGACGCACACGTAAACACACCTGGGGATCGTCAATCGAGGAAGTCGCTTTGGGAAACCAAAACAGTGAGCAATAGTCCAGGAAATGAGCCAGAATTGGCCAAAATTACGAGTGTTGATGACCGACACATGAGCGCACCTTGGGGTTCAATAACTATGGAAACCGCTTTCGGACCCAAAATGGTGATTAATAGTCAACAAAATGGGTCAAAATTGGACAAAACTGTGAGTGTTAACGACGGACACGTAAACGCACCCCGAGAATAGTCAATCATGGAAATCACTCTGGGGCCCCAAAACGGTGAGTGATAGTGCACGAAACGGACCAGAATCAGCCAAAAATGTGAGTGTTGATGACCGACACGTAAAAGCGCCCCAGGGTTCGTATGTCGTGGAAATCACTTTGGGACCCGAAACAGTGAGTAATAATCCATGAAACGGGCCAGAGTCAGCAAAAATTGTGTGTTGATGACCGACACATAAACGCACCCTGGGGTTTTCCAATCGTGGAGATCACTCCGGATCCCAAAACAGTGATTAATAGTCCACAAAACGGGCCAGAATCGGCTAAAATTGCGAGTGTTGATGACCTACACGTAATCGCACCCTGGGCTTCGTCAATCATGGAAATCACTTTGGGACCCCAAACAATCAGTTATAGTCCACGAAACGGGCCAGAATCGGCCAAACTTGCGAGTGTTGTTGACCAAAACGTAATCGCACCCTGGGGTTCAACAACTATGGAAATCACTTCGGGGACCCAAAACGGTGAGTAATAGTCCATGAAAACGGCCAGAATTGGACAAAACTGTGAGTGTTGACGACGCACACGTAAACACACCCGGGGATCGTCAATCGAGGAACTCGCTTTGGGAAACCAAAACAGTGAGCAATAGTCCAGGAAATGAGCCAGAATTGGCCAAAATTACGAGTGTTGATGACCGACACATAAGCGCACCTTGGGGTTCAATAACTATGGAAACCGCTTTGGGACCCAAGATGGTGAGTAATAGTCAACAAAATGGGTCAAAATTGGACAAAACTGTGAGTGTTGACGACGGACACGTAAACGCACCCCGAGAATTGTCAATCATGGAAATCACTCTGGGGCCCCAAAACGGTGAGTAATAGTGCACGAAACGGACCAGAATTAGCCAAAAATGTGAGTGTTGATGACCGACACGTAAAAGCCCCCCAGTGTTCATATGTCGTGCAAATCACTTTGGGACCCAAAACAGTGAGTAATAATCCATGAAACGGGCCAGAATCAGCAAAAATTGTGTGTTGATGACCGACACATAAATGCACCCTGGGGTTTTCTAATCGTGGATATCACTCTGGATCCCAAAACAGTGATTAATAGTCCACAAAACGGGCCAGAATCGGCTACAATTGCGAGTGTTGATGACCTACACGTAATCGCATCCTGGGCTTCGTCAATCATGGAAATCACTCTGGGACCCCAAACAGTCAGTTACAGTCCACGAAACGGGCCAGAATATGCCAAACTTGCGAGTGTTGTTGACCAAAACATAATCGCACCCTGGGGTTCAACAACTATGGAAATCACTTCGGGGCCCCAAAACGGTGAGTAATAGTCCATGAAAACGGCCAGAATTGGACAAAACTGTGAGTGTTGACGACGCACACGTAAACACACCCGGGGATCGTCAATTGAGGAACTCGCTTTGGGAAACCAAAATAGTGAGTAATAGTCCAGGAAATGAGCCAGAATTGGCCAAAATTACGAGTGTTGATGACCGACACATAAGCGCACCTTGGGGTTCAATAACTATGGAAACCGCTTTGGGACCCCAAAATGGTGAGTAATAGTCAACAAAATGGGTCAAAATTGGACAAAACTGTGAGTGTTGACGACGGACACGTAAACGCACCCCGAGAATCGTCAATCATGGAAATCACTCCGGGGCCCCAAAACTGTGAGTAATAGTGCACAAAACGGACCAGAATCAGCCAAAATGTGAGTGTTGATGACCGACACGTAAAAGCGCCCCAAGGTTCGTATGTCGTGGAAATCACTTTGGGACCCGAAAACAGTGAGTAATAATCCACGAAACGGGCCGGAATCAGCAAAAATTGTGTGTTGATGACCGACACATAAACGCACCCTGGGGTTTTTCAATCGTGGAAATCACTCCGTATCCCAAAATAGTGATTAATAGTCCACAAAACGGGCCAGAATCGGCTAAAATTGCGGGTGTTGATGACCTACACGTAATCGCACCCTGGGCTTCGTCAATCATGGAAATCACTCTGGGACCCCAAACAGTCAGTTACAGTCCACGAAACGGGCCAGAATCGGCCAAACTTGCGAGTGTTGTTGACCAAAACGTAATCGCACCCTGGGGTTCAACAACTATGGAAATCACTTCGGGGACCCAAAATGGTGAGTAATAGTCCATGAAAACGGCCAGAATTGGACAAAACTGTGAGTGTTGACGACGCACACATAAACAAACCCGGGGATCGTCAATCGAGGAACTCGCTTTGGGAAACCAAAACAGTGAGCAATAGTCCAGGAAATGAGCCAGAATTGGCCAAAATTACGAGTGTTGATGACCGACACATAAGCGCACCTTGGGGTTCAATAACTACGGAAACCGCTTTGGGACCCAAAATGGTGAGTAATAGTCAACAAAATGGGTCAAAATTGGACAAAACTGTGAGTGTTGACGACGGACACGTAAACGCACCCCGAGAATTGTCAATCATGGAAATCACTTTGGGGCCCCAAAACGGTGAGTAATAGTGCACGAAACGGACCAGAATCAGCCAAAAATGTGAGTGTTGATGACCGACACGTAAAAGCGCCCCAGGGTTCGTATGTCGTGGAAATCACTTTGGGACCCGAAACAGTGAGTAATAATCCACGAAACGGGCCAGAATCAGCAAAAATTGTGTGTTGATGACCGACACATAAACGCACCCTGGGGTTTTCCAATCGTGGAGATCACTCCGGATCCCAAAACAGTGATTAATAGTCCACAAAACGGGCCAGAATCGGCTAAAATTGCGAGTGTTGATGACCTACACGTAATCGCACCCTGGGCTTCGTAAATCATGGAAATCACTCTGGGACCCCAAACAGTCAGTTACAGTCCACGAAACGGGCCAGAATCGGCCAAACTTGCGAGTGTTCTTGACCAAAACATAATCGCACCCTGGGGTTCAACAACTATGGAAATCACTTCGGGGCCCCAAAACGGTGAGTAATAGTCCACGAAAACGGCCAGAATTGGACAAAACTGTGAGTGTCGACGGCGCACACGTAAACACACCCGGGGATCGTCAATCGAGGAACTCGCTTTGGGAAACCAAAATAGTGAGTAATAGTCCAGGAAATGAGCCAGAATTGGCCAAAATTACGAGTGTTGATGACCGACACATAAGCGCACCTTGGGGTTCAATAACTATGGAAACCGCTTTGGGACCCCAAAATGGTGAGTAATAGTCAACAAAATAGGTCAAAATTGGACAAAACTGTGAGTGTTGACGACGGACACGTAAACGCACCCCGAGAATCGTCAATCATGGAAATCACTCTGGGGCCCCAAAACTGTGAGTAATAGTGCACGAAACGGACCAGAATCAGCCAAAAATGTGAGTGTTGATGACCGACACGTAAAAGCGCCCCAAGGTTCGTATGTCGTGGAAATCACTTTGGGACCCGAAAACAGTGAGTAATAATCCACGAAACGGGCCAGAATCAGCCAAAATTGTCTGTTGATGACTGACACATAAACGCACCCTGGGGTTTTCCAATCGTGGAAATCACTCCGGATCCCAAAATAGTGATTAATAGTCCACAAAACGGGCCAGAATCGGCTAAAATTGCGAGTGCTGATGACCTACACGTAATCGCACCCTGGGCTTCGTCAATCATGGAAATCACTCTGGGACCCCAAACAGTCAGTTACAGTCCACGAAACGGGCCAGAATCGGCCAAACTGGCGAGTGTTGTTGACCAAAACGTAATCGCACCCTGGGGTTCAACAACTATGGAAATCACTTCGGGGACCCAAAACGGTGAGTAATAGTCCATGAAAACGGCCAGAATTGGATAAAACTGTGAGTGTTGACGACGCACACGTAAACACACCCGGGGATCGTCAATCGAGGAACTCGCTTTGGGAAACCAAAACAGTGAGCAATAGTCCAGGAATGAGCCAGAATTGGCCAAAATTACGAGTGTTGATGACCGACACATAAGCGCACCTTGGGGTTCAATAACTACGGAAACCGCTTTGGGACCCAAAATGGTGAGTAATAGTCAACAAAATGGGTCAAAATTGGACAAAACTGTGAGTGTTGACGACGGACACGTAAACGCACCCCGAGAATTGTCAATCATGGAAATCACTCTGGGGCCCCAAAACGGTGAGAAATAGTGCACGAAACGGACCAGAATCAGCCAAAAATGTGAGTGTTGATGACCGACACGTAAAAGCGCCCCAGGGTTCGTATGTCGTGGAAATCACTTTGGGACCCGAAACAGTGAGTAATAATCCACGAAACGGGCCAGAATCAGCAAAAATTGTGTGTTGATGACCGACACATAAACGCACCCTGGGGTTTTCCAATCGTGGAGATCACTCCGGATCCCAAAACAGTGATTAATAGTCCACAAAACGGGCCAGAATCGGCTAAAATTGCGAGTGTTGATGACCTACACGTAATCGCACCCTGGGCTTCGTCAATCATGGAAATCACTCTGGGACCCCAAACAGTCAGTTACAGTCCACGAAACGGGCCAGAATCTGGCAAACTTGCGAGTGTTGTTGACCAAAACATAATCGCACCCTGGGGTTCAACAACTATGGAAATCACTTCGGGGCCCCAAAACGGTGAGTAATAGTCCATGAAAACGGCCAGAATTGGACAAAACTGTGAGTGTTGACGACGCACACGTAAACACACCCGGGGATCATCAATCGAGGAACTCGCTTTGGGAAACCAAAATAGTGAGTAATAGTCCAGGAAATGAGCCAGAATTGGCCAAAATTACGAGTGTTGATGACCGACACATAAGCGCACCTTGGGGTTCAATAACTATGGAAACCGCTTTGGCACCCCAAAATGGTGAGTAATAGTCAACAAAATAGGTCAAAATTGGACAAAACTGTGAGTGTTGACCACGGACACGTAAACGCACCCTGAGAATCGTCAATCATGGAAATCACTCTGGGGCCCCAAAACTGTGAGTAATAGTGCACGAAACGGACCAGAATCAGCCAAAAATGTGAGTGTTGATGACCGACATGTAAAAGCGCCCCAAGCTTCGTATGTCGTGGAAATCACTTTGGGACCCGAAAACAGTGAGTAATAATCCACAAAACGGGCCAAAATCAGCCAAAATTGTGTGTTGATGACCGACACATAAACGCACCCTGGGGTTTTCCAATCGTGGAAATCACTCCGGATCCCAAAATAGTGATTAATAGTCCACAAAACGGGCCAGACTCGGCTAAAATTTCGAGTGCTGATGACCTACACGTAATCGCACCCTGGGCTTCGTCAATCATGGAAATCACTCTGGGACCCCAAACAGTCAGTTACAGTCCACGAAACGGGCCAGAATCGGCCAAACTGGCGAGTGTTGTTGACCAAAACGTAATCGCACCCTGGGGTTCAACAACTATGGAAATCACTTCGGGGACCCAAAACGGTGAGTAATAGTCCATGAAAACGGCTAGAATTGGATAAAACTGTGAGTGTTGACGACGCACACGTAAACACACCCGGGGATCGTCAATCGAGGAATTCGCTTTGGGAAACCAAAACAGTGAGCAATAGTCCAGGAAATGAGCCAGAATTGGCCAAAATTACGAGTGTTGATGACCGACACATAAGCGCACCTTGGGGTTCAATAACTATGGAAACTTTTGGGACCCAAAATGGTGAGTAATAGTCAACAAAATGGGTCAAAATTGGACAAAACTGTGAGTGTTGACGACGGACACGTAAACGCACCCCGAGAATTGTCAAACATGGAAATCACTCTGGGGCCCCAAAACGGTGAGTAATAGTGCACGAAACAGACCAGAATCAGCCAAAAATGTGAGTGTTGATGACCGACACATAAAAGCGCCCCAGGGTTCGTATGTCGTGGAAATCACTTTGGGACCCGAAACAGTGAGAAATAATCCACGAAACGGGCCAGAATCAGCAAAAAATGTGTGTTGATGACCGACACATAAACGCACCCTGGGGTTTTCCAATCGTGGAGATCACTCTGGATCCCAAAACAGTGATTAATAGTCCACAAAACGGGCCAGAATCGGCTAAAATTGCGAGTGTTGATGACCTACACGTAATCGCGCCCTGGGCTTCATCAATCATGGAAATCACTCTGGGACCCCAAACAGTCAGTTACAGTCCACAAAACGGGCCAGAATCGGCCAAACTTGCGAGTGTTGTTGACCAAAACATAATCGCACCCTGGGGTTCAACAACTATGGAAATCACTTCGGGGCCCCAAAACGGTGAGTAATAGTCCATGAAAACGGCCAGAATTGGACAAAACTGTGAGTGTTGACGACGCACACGTAAACACACCCGGGGATCGTCACTCGAGGAACTCGCTTTGGGAAACCAAAACAGTGAGCAATAGTCCAGGAAATGAGCCAGAATTGGCCAAAATTACGAGTGTTGATGACCGACACATAAGCGCACCTTGGGGTTCAATAACTATGGTAACCGCTTTGGGAGCCAAAATGGTGAGTAATAGAAAAACAAAATGGGTCAAAATTGGATAAAACTGTGAGTGTTGACGATGGACACGTAAACACACCCCGAGAATCGTCAATCATGGAAATCACTCTAGGGCCCCAAAACGATGAGTAATAGTGCACGAAACGGACCAGAATCAGCCAAAAATGTGAGTGTTGATGACCGACACGTAAAAGCACCCCAGGGTTCGTATGTCGTGGAAATCACTTTGGGACCCGAAACAGTGAGTAATAATCCACGAAACGGGCCAGAATCAGCCAAAATTGTGTGTTGATGACCGACACATAAACGCACTCTGGGGTTTTCCAATCGTGGAGATCACTCCGGATCCCAAAACAGTGATTAATAGTCCACAAAACGGGCCAGAATCGGCTAAAATTGCGAGTATTGATGACCTACACGTAATCGCACCCTGGGCTTCGTCAATCATGGAAATCACTCTGGGACCCCAAACAGTCAGTTACAGTCCACGAAACGGGCCAGAATCTGGCAAACTTGCGAGTGTTTTTGACCAAAACATAATCGCACCCTGGGGTTCAACAACTATGGAAATCACTTCGGGGCCCCAAAACGGTGAGTAATAGTCCATGAAAACGGCCAGAATTGGACAAAACTGTGAGTGTTGACGACGCACACATAAACACACCCGGGGATCGTCAATCGAGGAACTCGCTTTGGGAAACCAAAATAGTGAGTAATAGTCCAGGAAATGAGCCAGAATTGGCCAAAATTACGAGTCTTGATGACCGACACATAAGCGCACCTTGGGGTTCAATAACTATGGAAACCGCTTTGGCACCCCAAAATGGTGAGTAATAGTCAACAAAATAGGTCAAAATTGGACAAAACTGTGAGTGTTGACCACGGACACGTAAACGCACCCTGAGAATCGTCAATCATGGAAATCACTCTGGGGCCCCAAAACTGTGAGTAATAGTGCACGAAACGGACCAGAATCAGCCAAAAATGTGAGTGTTGATGACCGACACGTAAAAGCGCCCCAAGGTTTGTATGTCGTGGAAATCACTTTGGGACCCGAAAACTGTGAGTAATAATCCACGAAACGGGCCAAAATCAGCAAAAATTGTGTGTTGATGACCGACACATAAACGCACCCTGGGGTTTTCCAATCGTGGAAATCACTCCGGATCCCAAAATAGTGATTAATAGTCCACAAAACGGGACAGACTCGGCTAAAATTGCGAGTGCTGATGACCTACACGTAATCGCACCCTGGGCTTCGTCAATCATGGAAATCACTCTGGGACCCCAAACAGTCAGTTACAGTCCACGAAACGGGCCAGAATCGGCCAAACTGGCGAGTGTTGTTGACCAAAACGTAATCGCACCCTGGGGTTCAACAACTATGGAAATCACTTCGGGGACCCAAAACGGTGAGTAATAGTCCATGAAAATGGCCAGAATTGGATAAAACTGTGAGTGTTGACGACGCACACGTAATCACACCCGGGGATCGTTAATCGAGGAACTCGCTTTGAGAAACCAAAACAGTGAGCAATAGTCCAGGAAATGAGCCAGAATTGGCCAAAATTACGAGTGTTGATGACCGACACATAAGCGCACCTTGGGGTTCAATAACTATGGAAACTTTTGGGACCCAAAATGGTGAGTAATAGTCAACAAAATGGGTCAAAATTGGACAAAACTGTGAGTGTTGACGACGGACACGTAAACGCACACCGAGAATTGTCAATCATGGAAATCACTCTGGGGCCCCAAAACGGTGAGTAATAGTGCACGAAACGGACCAGAATCAGCCAAAAATGTGAGTGTTGATGACCGACACATAAAAGCGCCCGAGGGTTCGTATGTCGTGGAAATCACTTTGGGACCCGAAACAGTGAGAAATAATCCACGAAACGGGCCAGAATCAGCAAAAAATGTGTGTTGATGACCGACACATAAACGCACCCTGGGGTTTTCCAATCGTGGAGATCACTCCGGATCCCAAAACAGTGATTAATAGTCCACAAAACGGGCCAGAATCGGCTAAAATTGCGAGTGTTGATGACCTACACGTAATCGCACCCTGGGCTTCGTCAATCATGGAAATCACTCTGGGACCCCAAACAGTCAGTTACAGTCCACGAAACGGGCCAGAATCTGGCAAACTTGCGAGTGTTTTTGACCAAAACATAATCGCACCCTGGGGTTCAACAACTATGGAAATCACTTCGGGGCCCCAAAACGGTGAGTAATAGTCCATGAAAACGGCCAGAATTGGACAAAACTGTGAGTGTTGACGACGCACACATAAACACACCCGGGGATCGTCAATCGAGGAACTCGCTTTGGGAAACCAAAATAGTGAGTAATAGTCCAGGAAATGAGCCAGAATTGGCCAAAATTACGAGTCTTGATGACCGACACATAAGCGCACCTTGGGGTTCAATAACTATGGAAACCGCTTTGGCACCCCAAAATGGTGAGTAATAGTCAACAAAATAGGTCAAAATTGGACAAAACTGTGAGTGTTGACCACGGACACGTAAACGCACCCTGAGAATCGTCAATCATGGAAATCACTCTGGGGCCCCAAAACTGTGAGTAATAGTGCACGAAACTGACCAGAATCAGCCAAAAATGTGAGTGTTGATGACCGACACGTAAAAGCGCCCCAAGGTTTGTATGTCGTGGAAATCACTTTGGGACCCGAAAACTGTGAGTAATAATCCACGAAACGGGCCAAAATCAGCAAAAATTGTGTGTTGATGACTGACACATAAACGCACCCTGGGGTTTTCCAATCGTGGAAATCACTCCGGATCCCAAAATAGTGATTAATAGTCCACAAAACGGGCCAGACTCGGCTAAAATTGCGAGTGCTGATGACCTACACGTAATCGCACCCTGGGCTTCGTCAATCATGGAAATCACTCTGGGACCCCAAACAGTCAGTTACAGTCCACGAAACGGGCCAGAATCGGCCAAACTGGCGAGTGTTGTTGACCAAAACGTAATCGCACCCTGGGGTTCAACAACTATGGAAATCACTTCGGGGACCCAAAACGGTGAGTAATAGTCCATGAAAACGGCCAGAATTGGATAAAACTGTGAGTGTTGACGACGCACACGTAATCACACCCGGGGATCGTCAATCGAGGAACTCGCTTTGGGAAACCAAAACAGTGAGCAATAGTCCAGGAAATGAGCCAGAATTGGCCAAAATTACGAGTGTTGATGACCGACACATAAGCGCACCTTGGGGTTCAATAACTATGGAAACTTTTGGGACCCAAAATGGTGAGTAATAGTCAACAAAATGGGTCAAAATTGGACAAAACTGTGAGTGTTGACGACGGACACGTAAACGCACCCCGAGAATTGTCAATCATGGAAATCACTCTGGGGCCCCAAAACGGTGAGTAATAGTGCACGAAACGGACCAGAATCAGCCAAAAATGTGAGTGTTGATGACCGACACATAAAAGCGCCCCAGGGTTCGTATGTCGTGGAAATCACTTTGGGACCCGAAACAGTGAGAAATAATCCACGAAACGGGCCAGAATCAGCAAAAAATGTGTGTTGATGACCGACACATAAACGCACCCTGGGGTTTTCCAATCGTGGAGATCACTCCGGATCCCAAAACAGTGATTAATAGTCCACAAAACGGGCCAGAATCGGCTAAAATTGCGAGTGTTGATGACCTACACGTAATCGCGCCCTGGGCTTCGTCAATCATGGAAATCACTCTGAGACCCCAAACAGTCAGTTACAGTCCACAAAACGGGCCAGAATCGGCCAAACTTGCGAGTGTTGTTGACCAAAACATAATCGCACCCTGGGGTTCAACAACTATGGAAATCACTTCGGGGCCCCAAAACGGTGAGTAATAGTCCATGAAAACGGCCAGAATTGGACAAAACTGTGAGTGTTGACGACGCACACGTAAACACACCCGGGGATCGTCAATCGAGGAACTCGCTTTGGGAAACCAAAACAGTGAGCAATAGTCCAGGAAATGAGCCAGAATTGGCCAAAATTACGAGTGTTGATGACCGACACATAAGCGCACCTTGCGGTTCAATAACTATGGAAACCGCTTTGGGAGCCAAAATGGTGAGTAATAGTCAACAAAATGGGTCAAAATTGGATAAAACTGTGAGTGTTGACGATGGACACGTAAACGCACCCCGAGAATCGTCAATCATGGAAATCACTCTAGGGCCCCAAAACGATGAGTAATAGTGCACGAAACGGACCAGAATCAGCCAAAAATGTGAGTGTTGATGACCGACACGTAAAAGCACCCCAGGGTTCGTATGTCGTGGAAATCACTTTGGGACCCGAAACAGTGAGTAATAATCCACGAAATGGGCCAGAATCAGCCAAAATTGTGTGTTGATGACCGACACATAAACACACCCTGGGTTTTTCAATCGTGGAGATCACTCCGGATCCCAAAATAGTGATTAATAGTCCACAAAACGGGCCAGAATCGGCTAAAATTGCGAGTGTTGATGACCTACACGTAATCGCACCCTGGGCTTCGTCAATCATGGAAATCACTCTGGGACCCCAAACAGTCAGTTACAGTCCACAAAACGGGCCAGAATCGGCCAAACTTGCGAGTGTTATTGACCAAAACATAATCGCACCCTGGGGTTCAACAACTATGGAAATCACTTCGGGGCCCCAAAACGGTGAGTAATAGTCCATGAAAACGGCCAGAATTGGACAAAACTATGAGTGTTGACGACGCACACGTAAACACACCCCGGGATCGTCAATCGAGGAACTCGCTTTGGGAAACCAAAACAGTGAGCAATAGTCCAGGAAATGAGCCAGAATTGGCCAAAATTACGAGTGTTGATGACCGACACATAAGGGCACCTTGGGGTTCAATAACTATGGAAACCGCTTTGGGAGCCAAAATGGTGAGTAATAGTCAACAAAATGGGTCAAAATTGGACAAAACTGTGAGTGTTGACGATGGACACGTAAACGCACCCCGAGAATCGTCAATCATGGAAATCACTCTAGGGCCCCAAAACGGTGAGTAATAGTGCACGAAACGGACTAGAATCAGCCAAAAATGTGAGTCTTGATGACCGACACGTAAAAGCGCCCCAGGGTTCATATGTCGTGGAAATCACTTTGGGACCCGAAACAGTGAGTAATAATCCACGAAACGGGCCAGAATCAGCCAAAATTGTGTGTTGATGACCGACACATAAACGCACCCTGGGTTTTTCAATCGTGGAGATCACTCCGGATCCCAAAATAGTGATTAATAGTCCACAAAACGGGCCAGAATCGGCTAAAATTGCGAGTGTTGATGACCTACACGTAATCGCACCCTGGGCTTCGTCAATCATGGAAATCACTCTGGGACCCCAAACAGTCAGTTACAGTCCACGAAACGGGCCAGAATCGGCCAAACTTGCGAGTGTTGTTGACCAAAACGTAATCGCACCCTAGGGTTCAACAACTATGGAAATCACTTCGGGGACCCAAAACGGTGAGTAATAGTCCATGAAAACGGCCAGAATTGGACAAAACTGTGAGTGTTGACGACGCACACGTAAACACACCCGGGGATCGACAATCGAGGAACTCGCTTTGGGAAACCAAAACAGTGAGCAATAGTCCAGGAAATGAGCCAGAATTGGCCAAAATTACGAGTGTTGATGACCGACACATAAGCGCACCTTGGGGTTCAATAACTATGGAAACCGCTTTGGGACCCAAAATGGTGAGTAATAGTCAACAAAATGGGTCAAAATTGGACAAAACTGTGAGTGTTGACGACGGACACGTAAACGCACCCCGAGAATCGTCAATCATGAAAATCACTCTAGGGCCCCAAAACGGTGAGTAATAGTGCACGAAACGGACCAGAATCAGCCAAAAATGTGAGTGTTGATGACCGACACGTAAAAGCGCCCCAGGGTTCGTATGTCGTGGAAATCACTTTGGGACCCGAAACAGTGAGTAATAATCCACAAAACGGGCCAGAATCAGCCAAAATTGTGTGTTGATAACCGACACATAAACGCACCCTGGGTTTTTCAATCGTGGAGATCACTCCGGATCCCAAAATAGTGATTAATAGTCCACAAAACGGGCCAGAATCGGCTAAAATTGCGAGTGTTGATGACCTACACGTAATCGCACCCTGGGCTTCGTCAATCATGGAAATCACTCTGGGACCCCAAACAGTCAGTTACAGTCCACGAAACGGGCCAGAATCGGCCAAACTTGCGAGTGTTGTTGACCAAAACGTAATCGCACCCTAGGGTTCAACAACTATGGAAATCACTTCGGGGACCCAAAACGGTGAGTAATAGTCCATGAAAACGGCCAGAATTGGACAAAACTGTGAGTGTTGACGACGCACACGTAAACACACCCGGGGATCGACAATCGAGGAACTCGCTTTGGGAAACCAAAATAGTGAGCAATAGTCCAGGAAATGAGCCAGAATTGGCCAAAATTACGAGTGTTGATGACCGACACATAAGCGCACCTTGGGGTTCAATAACTATGGAAACCGCTTTGGGACCCAAAATGGGAGTAATAGTCAACAAAATGGGTCAAAATTGGACAAAACTGTGAGTGTTGACGACGGACACGTAAACGCACCCCGAGAATTGTCAATCATGGAAATCACTCTGGGCCCCAAAACGGTGAGTAATAGTGCACGAAACGGACCAGAATCAGCCAAAAATTTGAGTGTTGATGACCGACACATAAAAGCGCCCCAGGGTTCGTATGTCGTGGAAATCACTTTGGGACCCGAAACAGTGAGAAATAATCCACGAAACGGGCCAGAATCAGCAAAAATTGTGTGTTGATGACCGACACATAAACGCACCCTGGGGTTTTCCAATCGTGGAGATCACTCCGGATCCCAAAACAGTGATTAATAGTCCACAAAACGGGCCAGAATCGGCTAAAATTGCGAGTGTTGATGACCTACACGTAATCGCACCATGGGCTTCGTCAATTATGGAAATCACTCTGGGACCCCAAACAGTCAGTTACAGTCCACAAAACGGGCCAGAATCGGCCAAACTTGCGAGTGTTGTTGACCAAAACATAATCGCACCCTGGGGTTCAACAACTAATGAAATCACTTCGGGGCCCCAAAACGATGAGTAATAGTCCATGAAAACGACCAGAATTGGACAAAACTGTGAGTGTTGACGACGCACACGTAAACACACCCGGGAATCGTCAATCGAGGAACTCGCTTTGGGAAACCAAAACAGTGAGCAATAGTCCAGGAAATGAGCCAGAATTGGCTAAAATTACGAGTGTTGATGACCGACACATAAGCGCACCTTGGGGTTCAATAACTATGGAAACCGCTTTGGGAGCCAAAATGGTGAGTAATAGTCAACAAAATGGGTCAAAATTGGACAAAACTGTGAGTGTTGACGACCGACACGTAAACGCACCGCGAGAATCGTCAATCATGGAAATCACTCTGGGGCCCCAAAACGGTGAGTAACAGTGCACGAAACGGACCAGAATCAGCCAAAAATGTGAGTGTTGATGACCGACACATAAAAGCGCCCCAGGGTTTGTATGTCGTGGAAATCACTTTGGGACCCGAAACAGTGAGAAATAATCCACGAAACGGGCCAGAATCACCAAAAATTGTGTGTTGATGACCGACACATAAACACACCCTGGGTTTTTCAATCGTGGAGATCACTCCGGATCCCAAAATAGTGATTAATAGTCCACAAAACGGGCCAGAATCGGCTAAAATTGCGAGTGTTGATGACCTACACGTAATCGCACCCTGGGCTTCGTCAATCATGGAAATCACTCTGGGACCCCAAACAGTCAGTTACAGTCCACAAAACGGGCCAGAATCGGCCAAACTTGCGAGTGTTATTGACCAAAACATAATCGCACCCTGGGGTTCAACAACTATGGAAATCACTTCGGGGCCCCAAAACGGTGAGTAATAGTCCATGAAAACGGCCAGAATTGGACAAAACTGTGAGTGTTGACGACGCACACGTAAACACACCCCGGGATCGTCAATCGAGGAACTCGCTTTGGGAAACCAAAACAGTGAGCAATAGTCCAGGAAATGAGCCAGAATTGGCCAAAATTACGAGTGTTGATGACCGACACATAAGTGCACCTTGGGGTTCAATAACTATGGAAACCGCTTTGGGAGCCAAAATGGTGAGTAATAGTCAACAAAATGGGTCAAAATTGGACAAAACTGTGAGTGTTGACGACGGACACGTAAACGCACCCCGAGAATCGTCAATCATGGAAATCACTCTAGGGCCCCAAAACGGTGAGTAATAGTGCACGAAACGGACTAGAATCAGCCAAAAATGTGAGTCTTGATGACCGACACGTAAAAGCGCCCCAGGGTTCATATGTCGTGGAAATCACTTTGGGACCCGAAACAGTGAGTAATAATCCACGAAACGGGCCAGAATCAGCCAAAATTGTGTGTTGATGACCGACACATAAACGCACCCTGGGTTTTTCAATCGTGGAGATCACTCCGGATCCCAAAATAGTGATTAATAGTCCACAAAACGGGCCAGAATCGGCTAAAATTGCGAGTGTTGATGACCTACACGTAATCGCACCCTGGGCTTCGTCAATCATGGAAATCACTCTGGGACCCCAAACAGTCAGTTAGAGTCCACGAAACGGGCCAGAATCGGCCAAACTTGCGAGTGTTGTTGACCAAAACGTAATCGCACCCTAGGGTTCAACAACTATGGAAATCACTTCGGGGACCCAAAACGGTGAGTAATAGTCCATGAAAACGGCCAGAATTGGACAAAACTGTGAGTGTTGACGACGCACACGTAAACACACCCGGGGATCGACAATCGAGGAACTCGCTTTGGGAAACCAAAACAGTGAGCAATAGTCCAGGAAATGAGCCAGAATTGGCCAAAATTACGAGTGTTGATGACCGACACATAAGCGCACCTTGGGGTTCAATAACTATGGAAACCGCTTTGGGACCCAAAATGGTGAGTAATAGTCAACAAAATGGGTCAAAATTGGACAAAACTGTGAGTGTTGACGACGGACACGTAAACGCACCCCGAGAATCGTCAATCATGAAAATCACTCTAGGGCCCCAAAACGGTGAGTAATAGTGCACGAAACGGACCAGAATCAGCCAAAAATGTGAGTGTTGATGACCGACACGTAAAAGCGCCCCAGGGTTCGTATGTCGTGGAAATCACTTTGGGACCCGAAACAGTGAGTAATAATCCACAAAACGGGCCAGAATCAGCCAAAATTGTGTGTTGATAACCGACACATAAACGCACCCTGGGTTTTTCAATCGTGGAGATCACTCCGGATCCCAAAATAGTGATTAATAGTCCACAAAACGGGCCAGAATCGGCTAAAATTGCGAGTGTTGATGACCTACACGTAATCGCACCCTGGGCTTCGTCAATCATGGAAATCACTCTGGGACCCCAAACAGTCAGTTACAGTCCACGAAACGGGCCAGAATCGGCCAAACTTGCGAGTGTTGTTGACCAAAACGTAATCGCACCCTAGGGTTCAACAACTATGGAAATCACTTCGGGGACCCAAAACGGTGAGTAATAGTCCATGAAAACGGCCAGAATTGGACAAAACTGTGAGTGTTGACGACGCACACGTAAACACACCCGGGGATCGACAATCGAGGAACTCGCTTTGGGAAACCAAAATAGTGAGCAATAGTCCAGGAAATGAGCCAGAATTGGCCAAAATTACGAGTGTTGATGACCGACACATAAGCGCACCTTGGGGTTCAATAACTATGGAAACCGCTTTGGGACCCAAAATGGGAGTAATAGTCAACAAAATGGGTCAAAATTGGACAAAACTGTGAGTGTTGACGACGGACACGTAAACGCACCCCGAGAATTGTCAATCATGGAAATCACTCTGGGCCCCAAAACGGTGAGTAATAGTGCACGAAACGGACCAGAATCAGCCAAAAATTTGAGTGTTGATGACCGACACATAAAAGCGCCCCAGGGTTCGTATGTCGTGGAAATCACTTTGGGACCCGAAACAGTGAGAAATAATCCACGAAACGGGCCAGAATCAGCAAAAATTGTGTGTTGATGACCGACACATAAACGCACCCTGGGGTTTTCCAATCGTGGAGATCACTCCGGATCCCAAAACAGTGATTAATAGTCCACAAAACGGGCCAGAATCGGCTAAAATTGCGAGTGTTGATGACCTACACGTAATCGCACCATGGGCTTCGTCAATTATGGAAATCACTCTGGGACCCCAAACAGTCAGTTACAGTCCACAAAACGGGCCAGAATCGGCCAAACTTGCGAGTGTTATTGACCAAAACATAATCGCACCCTGGGGTTCAACAACTATGGAAATCACTTCGGGGCCCCAAAACGGTGAGTAATAGTCCATGAAAACGGCCAGAATTGGACAAAACTGTGAGTGTTGACGACGCACACGTAAACACACCCCGGGATCATCAATCGAGGAACTCGCTTTGGGAAACCAAAACAGTGAGCAATAGTCCAGGAAATGAGCCAGAATTGGTCAAAATTACGAGTGTTGATGACCGACACATAAGTGCACCTTGGGGTTCAATAACTATGGAAACCGCTTTGGGAGCCAAAATGGTGAGTAATAGTCAACAAAATGGGTCAAAATTGGACAAAACTGTGAGTGTTGACGACGGACACGTAAACGCACCCCGAGAATCGTCAATCATGGAAATCACTCTAGGGCCCCAAAACGGTGAGTAACAGTGCACGAAACGGACCAGAATCAGCCAAAAATGTGAGTCTTGATGACCGACACGTAAAAGCGCCCCAGGGTTCATATGTCGTGGAAATCACTTTGGGACCCGAAACAGTGAGTAATAATCCACGAAACGGGCCAGAATCAGCCAAAATTGTGTGTTGATGACCGACACATAAACGCACCCTGGGTTTTTCAATCGTGGAGATCACTCCGGATCCCAAAACAGTGATTAATAGTCCACAAAACGGGCCAGAATCGGCTAAAATTGCGAGTGTTGATGACCTACACGTAATCGCACCCTGGGCTTCATCAATCATGGAAATCACTCTGGGACCCCAAACAGTCAGTTACAGTCCACGAAACGGGCCAGAATCGGCCAAACTTGCGAGTGTTGTTGACCAAAACGTAATCGCACCCTAGGGTTCAACAACTATGGAAATCACTTCGGGGACCCAAAACAGTGAGTAATAGTCCATGAAAACGGCCAGAATTGGACAAAACTGTGAGTGTTGACGACGCACACGTAAACACACCCGGGGATCGACAATCGAGGAACTCGCTTTGGGAAACCAAAACAGTGAGCAATAATCCAGGAAATGAGCCAGAATTGGCCAAAATTACGAGTGTTGATGACCGACACATAAGCGCACCTTGGGGTTCAATAACTATGGAAACCGCTTTGGGAGCCAAAATGGTGAGTAATAGTCAACAAAATGGGTCAAAATTGGACAAAACTGTGAGTGTTGACGACCGACACGTAAACGCACCGCGAGAATCGTCAATCATGGAAATCACTCTGGGGCCCCAAAACGGTGAGTAACAGTGCACGAAACGGACCAGAATCAGCCAAAAATGTGAGTGTTGATGACCGACACATAAAAGCGCCCCAGGGTTTGTATGTCGTGGAAATCACTTTGGGACCCGAAACAGTGAGAAATAATCCACGAAACGGGCCAGAATCACCAAAAATTGTGTGTTGATGACCGACACATAAACACACCCTGGGTTTTTCAATCGTGGAGATCACTCCGGATCCCAAAATAGTGATTAATAGTCCACAAAACGGGCCAGAATCGGCTAAAATTGCGAGTGTTGATGACCTACACGTAATCGCACCCTGGGCTTCGTCAATCATGGAAATCACTCTGGGACCCCAAACAGTCAGTTACAGTCCACAAAACGGGCCAGAATCGGCCAAACTTGCGAGTGTTATTGACCAAAACATAATCGCACCCTGGGGTTCAACAACTATGGAAATCACTTCGGGGCCCCAAAACGGTGAGTAATAGTCCATGAAAACGGCCAGAATTGGACAAAACTGTGAGTGTTGACGACGCACACGTAAACACACCCCGGGATCGTCAATCGAGGAACTCGCTTTGGGAAACCAAAACAGTGAGCAATAGTCCAGGAAATGAGCCAGAATTGGCCAAAATTACGAGTGTTGATGACCGACACATAAGTGCACCTTGGGGTTCAATAACTATGGAAACCGCTTTGGGAGCCAAAATGGTGAGTAATAGTCAACAAAATGGGTCAAAATTGGACAAAACTGTGAGTGTTGACGACGGACACGTAAACGCACCCCGAGAATCGTCAATCATGGAAATCACTCTAGGGCCCCAAAACGGTGAGTAATAGTGCACGAAACGGACTAGAATCAGCCAAAAATGTGAGTCTTGATGACCGACACGTAAAAGCGCCCCAGGGTTCATATGTCGTGGAAATCACTTTGGGACCCGAAACAGTGAGTAATAATCCACGAAACGGGCCAGAATCAGCCAAAATTGTGTGTTGATGACCGACACATAAACGCACCCTGGGTTTTTCAATCGTGGA
Organism: Triticum aestivum; assembly: GCF_018294505.1. Classification (NCBI taxonomy): domain Eukaryota; kingdom Viridiplantae; phylum Streptophyta; class Magnoliopsida; order Poales; family Poaceae; genus Triticum; species Triticum aestivum. Next base: position 121,316 of record NW_025228157.1, on the reverse strand, counting down.
GATCACTCCGGATCCCAAAATAGTGATTAATAGTCCACAAAACGGGCCAGAATCGGCTAAAATTGCGAGTGTTGATGACCTACACGTAATCGCACCCTGGGCTTCGTCAATCATGGAAATCACTCTGGGACCCCAAACAGTCAGTTACAGTCCACGAAACGGGCCAGAATCGGCCAAACTTGCGAGTGTTGTTGACCAAAACGTAATCGCACCCTAGGGTTCAACAACTATGGAAATCACTTCGGGGACCCAAAACGGTGAGTAATAGTCCATGAAAACGGCCAGAATTGGACAAAACTGTGAGTGTTGACGACGCACACGTAAACACACCCGGGGATCGACAATCGAGGAACTCGCTTTGGGAAACCAAAACAGTGAGCAATAGTCCAGGAAATGAGCCAGAATTGGCCAAAATTACGAGTGTTGATGACCGACACATAAGCGCACCTTGGGGTTCAATAACTATGGAAACCGCTTTGGGACCCAAAATGGTGAGTAATAGTCAACAAAATGGGTCAAAATTGGACAAAACTGTGAGTGTTGACGACGGACACGTAAACGCACCCCGAGAATCGTCAATCATGAAAATCACTCTAGGGCCCCAAAACGGTGAGTAATAGTGCACGAAACGGACCAGAATCAGCCAAAAATGTGAGTGTTGATGACCGACACGTAAAAGCGCCCCAGGGTTCGTATGTCGTGGAAATCACTTTGGGACCCGAAACAGTGAGTAATAATCCACAAAACGGGCCAGAATCAGCCAAAATTGTGTGTTGATAACCGACACATAAACGCACCCTGGGTTTTTCAATCGTGGAGATCACTCCGGATCCCAAAATAGTGATTAATAGTCCACAAAACGGGCCAGAATCGGCTAAAATTGCGAGTGTTGATGACCTACACGTAATCGCACCCTGGGCTTCGTCAATCATGGAAATCACTCTGGGACCCCAAACAGTCAGTTACAGTCCACGAAACGGGCCAGAATCGGCCAAACTTGCGAGTGTTGTTGACCAAAACGTAATCGCACCCTAGGGTTCAACAACTATGGAAATCACTTCGGGGACCCAAAACGGTGAGTAATAGTCCATGAAAACGGCCAGAATTGGACAAAACTGTGAGTGTTGACGACGCACACGTAAACACACCCGGGGATCGACAATCGAGGAACTCGCTTTGGGAAACCAAAATAGTGAGCAATAGTCCAGGAAATGAGCCAGAATTGGCCAAAATTACGAGTGTTGATGACCGACACATAAGCGCACCTTGGGGTTCAATAACTATGGAAACCGCTTTGGGACCCAAAATGGGAGTAATAGTCAACAAAATGGGTCAAAATTGGACAAAACTGTGAGTGTTGACGACGGACACGTAAACGCACCCCGAGAATTGTCAATCATGGAAATCACTCTGGGCCCCAAAACGGTGAGTAATAGTGCACGAAACGGACCAGAATCAGCCAAAAATTTGAGTGTTGATGACCGACACATAAAAGCGCCCCAGGGTTCGTATGTCGTGGAAATCACTTTGGGACCCGAAACAGTGAGAAATAATCCACGAAACGGGCCAGAATCAGCAAAAATTGTGTGTTGATGACCGACACATAAACGCACCCTGGGGTTTTCCAATCGTGGAGATCACTCCGGATCCCAAAATAGTGATTAATAGTCCACAAAACGGGCCAGAATCGGCTAAAATTGCGAGTGTTGATGACCTACACGTAATCGCACCATGGGCTTCGTCAATTATGGAAATCACTCTGGGACCCCAAACAGTCAGTTACAGTCCACAAAACGGGCCAGAATCGGCCAAACTTGCGAGTGTTGTTGACCAAAACATAATCGCACCCTGGGGTTCAACAACTAATGAAATCACTTCGGGGCCCCAAAACGATGAGTAATAGTCCATGAAAATGACCAGAATTGGACAAAACTGTGAGTGTTGACGACGCACACGTAAACACACCCGGGAATCGTCAATCGAGGAACTCGCTTTGGGAAACCAAAACAGTGAGCAATAGTCCAGGAAATGAGCCAGAATTGGCTAAAATTACGAGTGTTGATGACCGACACATAAGCGCACCTTGGGGTTCAATAACTATGGAAACCGCTTTGGGAGCCAAAATGGTGAGTAATAGTCAACAAAATGGGTCAAAATTGGACAAAACTGTGAGTGTTGACGACCGACACGTAAACGCACCGCGAGAATCGTCAATCATGGAAATCACTCTGGGGCCCCAAAACGGTGAGTAACAGTGCACGAAACGGACCAGAATCAGCCAAAAATGTGAGTGTTGATGACCGACACATAAAAGCGCCCCAGGGTTTGTATGTCGTGGAAATCACTTTGGGACCCGAAACAGTGAGAAATAATCCACGAAACGGGCCAGAATCACCAAAAATTGTGTGTTGATGACCGACACATAAACACACCCTGGGTTTTTCAATCGTGGAGATCACTCCGGATCCCAAAATAGTGATTAATAGTCCACAAAACGGGCCAGAATCGGCTAAAATTGCGAGTGTTGATGACCTACACGTAATCGCACCCTGGGCTTCGTCAATCATGGAAATCACTCTGGGACCCCAAACAGTCAGTTACAGTCCACAAAACGGGCCAGAATCGGCCAAACTTGCGAGTGTTATTGACCAAAACATAATCGCACCCTGGGGTTCAACAACTATGGAAATCACTTCGGGGCCCCAAAACGGTGAGTAATAGTCCATGAAAACGGCCAGAATTGGACAAAACTGTGAGTGTTGACGACGCACACGTAAACACACCCCGGGATCGTCAATCGAGGAACTCGCTTTGGGAAACCAAAACAGTGAGCAATAGTCCAGGAAATGAGCCAGAATTGGCCAAAATTACGAGTGTTGATGACCGACACATAAGTGCACCTTGGGGTTCAATAACTATGGAAACCGCTTTGGGAGCCAAAATGGTGAGTAATAGTCAACAAAATGGGTCAAAATTGGACAAAACTGTGAGTGTTGACGACGGACACGTAAACGCACCCCGAGAATCGTCAATCATGGAAATCACTCTAGGGCCCCAAAACGGTGAGTAATAGTGCACGAAACGGACTAGAATCAGCCAAAAATGTGAGTCTTGATGACCGACACGTAAAAGCGCCCCAGGGTTCATATGTCGTGGAAATCACTTTGGGACCCGAAACAGTGAGTAATAATCCACGAAACGGGCCAGAATCAGCCAAAATTGTGTGTTGATGACCGACACATAAACGCACCCTGGGTTTTTCAATCGTGGAGATCACTCCGGATCCCAAAATAGTGATTAATAGTCCACAAAACGGGCCAGAATCGGCTAAAATTGCGAGTGTTGATGACCTACACGTAATCGCACCCTGGGCTTCGTCAATCATGGAAATCACTCTGGGACCCCAAACAGTCAGTTACAGTCCACGAAACGGGCCAGAATCGGCCAAACTTGCGAGTGTTGTTGACCAAAACGTAATCGCACCCTAGGGTTCAACAACTATGGAAATCACTTCGGGGACCCAAAACGGTGAGTAATAGTCCATGAAAACGGCCAGAATTGGACAAAACTGTGAGTGTTGACGACGCACACGTAAACACACCCGGGGATCGACAATCGAGGAACTCGCTTTGGGAAACCAAAACAGTGAGCAATAGTCCAGGAAATGAGCCAGAATTGGCCAAAATTACGAGTGTTGATGACCGACACATAAGCGCACCTTGGGGTTCAATAACTATGGAAACCGCTTTGGGACCCAAAATGGTGAGTAATAGTCAACAAAATGGGTCAAAATTGGACAAAACTGTGAGTGTTGACGACGGACACGTAAACGCACCCCGAGAATCGTCAATCATGAAAATCACTCTAGGGCCCCAAAACGGTGAGTAATAGTGCACGAAACGGACCAGAATCAGCCAAAAATGTGAGTGTTGATGACCGACACGTAAAAGCGCCCCAGGGTTCGTATGTCGTGGAAATCACTTTGGGACCCGAAACAGTGAGTAATAATCCACAAAACGGGCCAGAATCAGCCAAAATTGTGTGTTGATAACCGACACATAAACGCACCCTGGGTTTTTCAATCGTGGAGATCACTCCGGATCCCAAAATAGTGATTAATAGTCCACAAAACGGGCCAGAATCGGCTAAAATTGCGAGTGTTGATGACCTACACGTAATCGCACCCTGGGCTTCGTCAATCATGGAAATCACTCTGGGACCCCAAACAGTCAGTTACAGTCCACGAAACGGGCCAGAATCGGCCAAACTTGCGAGTGTTGTTGACCAAAACGTAATCGCACCCTAGGGTTCAACAACTATGGAAATCACTTCGGGGACCCAAAACGGTGAGTAATAGTCCATGAAAACGGCCAGAATTGGACAAAACTGTGAGTGTTGACGACGCACACGTAAACACACCCGGGGATCGACAATCGAGGAACTCGCTTTGGGAAACCAAAATAGTGAGCAATAGTCCAGGAAATGAGCCAGAATTGGCCAAAATTACGAGTGTTGATGACCGACACATAAGCGCACCTTGGGGTTCAATAACTATGGAAACCGCTTTGGGACCCAAAA
>NW_025228157.1:100522-114843 GCF_018294505.1 Triticum aestivum | reverse complement strand
GACCAGAATTGGACAAAACTGTGAGTGTTGACGACGCACACGTAAACACACCCGGGAATCGTCAATCGAGGAACTCGCTTTGGGAAACCAAAACAGTGAGCAATAGTCCAGGAAATGAGCCAGAATTGGCTAAAATTACGAGTGTTGATGACCGACACATAAGCGCACCTTGGGGTTCAATAACTATGGAAACCGCTTTGGGAGCCAAAATGGTGAGTAATAGTCAACAAAATGGGTCAAAATTGGACAAAACTGTGAGTGTTGACGACCGACACGTAAACGCACCGCGAGAATCGTCAATCATGGAAATCACTCTGGGGCCCCAAAACGGTGAGTAACAGTGCACGAAACGGACCAGAATCAGCCAAAAATGTGAGTGTTGATGACCGACACATAAAAGCGCCCCAGGGTTTGTATGTCGTGGAAATCACTTTGGGACCCGAAACAGTGAGAAATAATCCACGAAACGGGCCAGAATCACCAAAAATTGTGTGTTGATGACCGACACATAAACGCACCCTGGGGTTTTCCAATCGTGGAGATCACTCCGGATCCCAAAACAGTGATTAATAGTCCACAAAACGGGCCAGAATCGGCTAAAATTGCGAGTGTTCATGACCTACATGTAATCGCACCCTGGGCTTCGTCAATCATGGAAATCACTCTGGGACCCCAAACAGTCAGTTACAGTCCACAAAACGGGCCAGAATCGGCCAAACTTGCGAGTGTTGTTGACCAAAACATAATCGCACCATGTGGTTCAACAACTATGGAAATCACTTCGGGGCCCCAAAACGGTGAGTAATAGTCCATGAAAACGGCCAGAATTGGACAAAACTGTGAGTGTTGACGACGCACACGTAAACACACCCGGGGATCATCAATCGAGGAACTCGCTTTGGGAAACCAAAACCATGAGCAATAGTCCAGGAAATGAGCCAGAATTGGCTAAAATTACGAGTGTTGATGACCGACACATAAGCGCACCTTGGGGTTCAATAACTATGGAAACTGCTTTGGGAGCCAAAATGGTGAGTAATAGTCAACAAAATGGGTCAAAATTGGACAAAACTATGAGTGTTGACGACGGACACGTAAACGCACCCCGAGAATCGACAATCATGGAAATCACTCTAGGGCCCCAAAACGGTGAGTAATAGTGCACGAAACGGACCAGAATCAGCCAAAAATGTGAGTGTTGATGACCGACACGTAAAAGCGCCCCAGGGTTCGTATGTCGTGGAAATCACTTTGGGACCCGAAACAGTGAGTAATAATCCACGAAACGGGCCAGAATCAGCCAAAATTGTGTGTTGATGACCGACACGTAATCGCACCCTGGGCTTCGTCAATCATGGCAATCACTCTGGGACCCCAAACAGTCAGTTACAGTCCACGAAACGGGCGAAAATCAGCCAAACTTGCGAGTGTTGTTGACCAAAACTTAATCGCACCCTGGGGTTCAACAACTATGGAAATCACTTCGGGGACCCAAAACGGTGAGTAATAGTCCACGAAAACGGCCAGAATTGGACAAAACTGAGAGTGTTGACGACGCACACGTAAACACACCCCGGGGATCGTCAATCGAGGAACTCGCTTTGGGAAACCAAAACCATGAGCAATAGTCCAGGAAATGAGCCAGAATTGGCTAAAATTACGAGTGTTGATGACCGACACATAAGCGCACCTTGGGGTTCAATAACTATGGAAACCGCTTTGGGAGCCAAAATGGTGAGTAATAGTCAACAAAATGGGTCAAAATTGGACAAAACTGTGAGTGTTGACGACGGACACGTAAACGCACCCCGAGAATCGACAATCATGGAAATCACTCTAGGGCCCCAAAACGGTGAGTAATAGTGCACGAAACGGACCAGAATCAGCCAAAAATGTGAGTGTTGATGACCGACACGTAAAAGCGCCCCAGGGTTCGTATGTCGTGGAAATCACTTTGGGACCCGAAACAGTGAGTAATAATCCACGAAACAGGCCAGATTCAGCCAAAATTGTGTGTTGATGACCGACACGTAATCGCACCCTGGGCTTCGTCAATCATGGCAATCACTCTGGGACCCCAAACAGTCAGTTACAGTCCACGAAACGGGCGAAAATCAGCCAAACTTGCGAGTGTTGTTGACCAAAACTTAATCGCACCCTGGGGTTCAACAACTATGGAAATCACTTCGGGGACCCAAAACGGTGAGTAATAGTCCACGAAAACGGCCAGAATTGGACAAAACTGAGAGTGTTGACGACGCACACGTAAACACACCCCGGGGATCGTCAATCGAGGAACTCGCTTTGGGAAACCAAAACAGTGACCAATAGTCCAGGAAATGAGCCAGAATTGGCCAAAATTACGAGTGTTGATGACCGACACATAAGCGCACCTTGGGGTTCAATAACTATGGAAACCGCTTTGGGACCCAAAATGGTGAGTAATAGTCAACAAAATGGGTCAAAATTGGACAAAACTGTGAGTGTTGACGACGGACACGTAAACGCAACCCGAGAATCGTCAATCATGGAAATCACTCTGGGGCCCCAAAACGGTGAGTAATAGTGCACAAAACGGACCAGAATCAGCCAAAAATGTGAGTGTTGATGACCGACACATAAAAGCGCCCCAGGGTTCGTATGTCGTGGAAATCACTTTGGGACCCGAAACAGTGAGAAATAATCCACGAAACGGGCCAGAATCACCAAAAATTGTGTGTTGATGACCGACACATAAACGCACCCTGGGGTTTTCCAATCGTGGAGATCACTCCGGATCCCAAAACAGTGATTAATAGTCCACAAAACGGGCCAGAATCGGCTAAAATTGCGAGTGTTGATGACCTACACATAATCACACCCTGGGCTTCGTCAATCATGGAAATCACTCTGGGACCCCAAACAGTCAGTTACAGTCCACAAAACGGGCCAGAATCGGCCAAACTTGCGAGTGTTGTTGACCAAAACATAATCGCACCCTGTGGTTCAACAACTATGGAAATCACTTCGGGGCCCCAAAACGGTGAGTAATAGTCCATGAAAACGGCCAGAATTGGACAAAACTGTGAGTGTTGACGACGCACACGTAAACACACCCGGGGATCGTCAATCGAGGAACTCGCTTTGGGAAACCAAAACCGTGAGCAATAGTGCAGGAAATGAGCCAGAATTGGCTAAAATTACGAGTGTTGATGACCGACACATAAGCGCACCTTAGGGTTCAATAACTATGGAAACCGCTTTGGGAGCCAAAATGGTGAGTAATAGTCAACAAAATGGGTCAAAATTGGACAAAACTGTGAGTGTTGACGACGGACACGTAAACGCACCCCAAGAATCGTCAATCATGGAAATCACTCTAGGGCCCCAAAACGGTGAGTAATAGTGCACGAAACGGACCAGAATCAGCCAAAAATGTGAGTGTTGATGACCGACACGTAAAAGCGCCCCAGGGTTCGTATGTCGTGGAAATCCCTTTGGGACCCGAAACAGTGAGTAATAATCCACGAAACGGGCCAGAATCAGCCAAAATTTTGTGTTGATGACCGACACATAAATGCACCCTGGGTTTTTCAATCGTGGAGATCACTCCGGATCCCAAAATAGTGATTAATAGTCCACAAAACGGGCCAGAATCGGCTAAAATTGCGAGTGTTGATGACCTACACGTAATCGCACCCTGGGCTTCGTCAATCATGGAAATCACTCTAGGACCCCAAACAGTCAGTTACAGTCCACGAAACGGGCCAGAATCGGCCAAACTTGCGAGTGTTGTTGACCAAAACGTAATCGCACCCTAGGGTTCAACAACTATGGAAATCACTTCGGGGACCCAACACGGTGAGTAATAGTCCATGAAAACGGCCAGAATTGGACAAAACTGTGAGTGTTGACGACGCACACGTAAACACACCCAGGGATCGTCAATCGAGGAACTCGCTTTGGGAAACCAAAACAGTGAGCAATAGTCCAGGAGATGAGCCAGAATTGGCCAAAATTACGAGTGTTGATGACCGACACATAAGCGCACCTTGGGGTTCAATAACTATGGAAACCGCTTTGGGACCCAAAATGGTGAGTAATAGTCAACAAAATGGGTCAAAATTGGACAAAACTGTGAGTGTTGACGACGGACACATAAACGCACCCCGAGAATTGTCAATCATGGAAATCACTCTGGGGCCCCAAAACGGTGAGTAATAGTGCACGAAACGGACCAGAATCAGCCAAAAATGTGAGTGTTGATGACCGACACATAAAAGCGCCCCAGGGTTCGTATGTCGTGGAAATCACTTTGGGACCCGAAACAGTGAGAAATAATCCACGAAACGGGCCAGAATCACCAAAAATTGTGTGTTGATGACCGACACATAAACGCACCCTGGGGTTTTCCAATCGTGGAGATCACTCCGGATCCCAAAACAGTGATTAATAGTCCACAAAACGGGCCAGAATCGGCTAAAATTGCGAGTGTTGATGACCTACACGTAATCGCACCCTGGGCTTCGTCAATCATGGAAATCACTCTGGGACCCCAAACAGTCAGTTACAGTCCACAAAACGGGCCAGAATCGGCCAAACTTGCGAGTGTTGTTGACCAAAACATAATCGCACCCTGTGGTTCAACAACTATGGAAATCACTTCGGGGCCCCAAAACGGTGAGTAATAGTCCATGAGAACGGCCAGAATTGGACAAAACTGTGAGTGTTGACAACGCACACGTAAACACACCCGGGGATCGTCAATCGAGGAACTCGCTTTGGGAAACCAAAACCGTGAGCAATAGTCCAGGAAATGAGCCAGAATTGGCCAAAATTACGAGTGTTGATGACCGACACATAAGCGCACCCTGGGGTTCAATAACTATGGAAACCGCTTTGGGAGCCAAAATGGTGAGTAATAGTCAACAAAATGGGTCAAAATTGGACAAAACTGTGAGTGTTGACGACGGACACGTAAACGCACCCCGAGAATCGTCAATCATGGAAATCACTCTAGGGCCCCAAAACGGTGAGTAATAGTGCACGAAACGGACCAGAATCAGCCAAAAATGTGAGTGTTGATGACCGACACGTAAAAGCGCCCCAGGGTTCGTATGTCGTGGAAATCACTTTGGGACCCGAAACAGTGAGTAATAATCCACGAAACGGGCCCAAATGAGCCAAAATTTTGTGTTGATGACCGACACATAAATGCACCCTGGGTTTTTCAATCGTGGAGATCACTCCGGATCCCAAAATAGTGATTAATAGTCCACAAAACGGGCCAGAATCGGCTAAAATTGCGAGTGTTGATGACCTACACGTAATCGCACCCTGGGCTTCGTCAATCATGGAAATCACTCTGGGACCCCAAACAGTCAGTTACAGTCCACGAAACGGGCCAGAATCGGCCAAACTTGCGAGTGTTGTTGACCAAAACGTAATCGCACCCTAGGGTTCAACAACTATGGAAATCACTTCGGGGACCCAACACGGTGAGTAATAGTCCATGAAAATGGCCAGAATTGGACAAAACTGTGAGTGTTGACGACGCACACGTAAACACACCCAGGGATCGTCAATCGAGGAACTCGCTTTGGGAAACCAAAACAGTGAGCAATAGTCCAGGAGATGAGCCAGAATTGGCCAAAATTACGAGTGTTGATGACCGACACATAAGCGCACCTTGGGGTTCAATAACTATGGAAACCGCTTTGGGACCCAAAATGGTGAGTAATAGTCAACAAAATGGGTCAAAATTGGACAAAACTGTGAGTGTTGACGACGGACACATAAACGCACCCCGAGAATTGTCAATCATGGAAATCACTCTGGGGCCCCAAAACGGTGAGTAATAGTGCACGAAACGGACCAGAATCAGCCAAAAATGTGAGTGTTGATGACCGACACATAAAAGCGCCCCAGGGTTCGTATGTCGTGGAAATCACTTTGGGACCCGAAACAGTGAGAAATAATCCACGAAACGGGCCAGAATCAGCAAAAATTATGTGTTGATGACCGACACATAAACGCACCCTGAGGTTTTCCAATCGTGGAGATCACTCCGGATCCCAAAACAGTGATTAATAGTCCACAAAACGGGCCAGAATCGGCTAAAATTGCGAGTGTTGATGACCTACACGTAATCGCACCCTGGGCTTCGTCAATCATGGAAATCACTCTGGGACCCCAAACAGTCAGTTACAGTCCACAAAACGGGCCAGAATCGGCCAACCTTGCGAGTGTTGTTGACCAAAACATAATCGCACCCTGGGGTTCAACAACTATGGAAATCACTTCGGGGCCCCAAAATGGTGAGTAATAGTCCATGAAAACGTCCAGAATTGGACAAAACTGTGAGTGTTGACGACACACACGTAAACACACCCGGGGATCGTCAATCGAGGAACTCGCTTTGGGAAACCAAAACAGTGAGCAATAGTCCAGGAGATGAGCCAGAATTGGCCAAAATTATGAGTGTTAATGACCGACACATAAGCGCACCTTGGGGTTCAATAACTATGGAAACCGCTTTGGGACCCAAAATGGTGAGTAATAGTCAACAAAATGGGTCAAAATTGGACAAAACTGTGAGTGTTGACGACGGACACATAAACGCACCCCGAGAATTGTCAATCATGGAAATCACTCTGGGGCCCCAAAACGGTGAGTAATAGTGCACGAAACGGACCAAAATCAGCCAAAAATGTGAGTGTTGATGACCGACACATAAAAGCGCCCCAGGGTTCGTATGTCGTGGAAATCACTTTGGGACCCGAAACAGTGAGAAATAATCCACGAAACGGGCTAGAATCAGCAAAAATTATGTGTTGATGACCGACACATAAACGCACCCTGAGGTTTTCCAATCGTGGAGATCACTCCGGATCCCAAAACAGTGATTAATAGTCCACAAAACGGGCCAGAATCGGCTAAAATTGCGAGTGTTGATGACCTACACGTAATCGCACCCTGGGCTTCGTCAATCATGGAAATCACTCTGGGACCCCAAACAGTCAGTTACAGTCCACAAAACGGGCCAGAATCGGCCAAACTTGCGAGTGTTGTTGACCAAAACATAATCGCACCCTGGGGTTCAACAACTATGGAAATCACTTCGGGGCCCCAAAATGGTGAGTAATAGTCCATGAAAACGGCCAGAATTGGACAAAACTGTGAGTGTTGACGACACACACGTAAACACACCCGGGGATCGTCAATCGAGGAACTCGCTTTGGGAAACCAAAACAGTGAGCAATAGTCCAGGAAATGAGCCAGAATTGGCCAAAATTACGAGTGTTGATGACCGACACATAAGTGCACCTTGGGGTTCAATAACTATGGAAACCGCTTTGGGAGCCAAAACGGTGAGTAATAGTCAACAAAATGGGTCAAAATTGGACAAAACTGTGAGTGTTGACGACGGACACGTAAACGCACCCCGAGAATCGCCAATCATGGAAATCACTCTAGGGCCCCAAAACGGTGAGTAATAGTGCACGAAACGGACCAGAATCAGCCAAAAATGTGAGTGTTGATGACCGACACGTAAAAGCGCCCCAGGGTTCGTATGTCGTGGAAATCACTTTGGGACCCGAAACAGTGAGTAATAATCCATGAAGCGGGCCAGAATCAGCCAAAATTGTGTGTTGATGACCGACACTTAAATGCACCCTGGGTTTTTCAATCGTGGAGATCACTCCGGATCCCAAAACAGTGATTAATAGTCCAAAAAACGGGCCAGAATCGGATAAAATTGCGAGTGTTGATGACCTACACGTAATCGCACCCTGGGCTTCGTGAATCATGCAAATCACTCTGGGACCCCAAACAGTCAGTTACAGTCCACGAAACGGGCCAAAATCAGCCAAACTTGCGAGTGTTGTTGACCAAAACGTAATCGCACCCTGGGGTTCAACAACTATGGAAATCACTTCGGGGACCCAAAACGGTGAGTAATAGTCCACGAAAACGGCCAGAATTGGACAAAACTGAGAGTGTTGACAACGCACACGTAAACACACCCCGGGGATCGTCAATCGTGGAACTCGCTTTGGGAAACCAAAACAGTGATCAATAGTCCAGGAAATGAGCCAGAATTGGCCAAAATTACGAGTGTTGATGACCGACACATAAGCGCACCTTGGGGTTCAATAACTATGGAAACCGCTTTGGGAGCCAAAATGGTGAGTAATAGTCAACAAAATGGGTCAAAATTGGACAAAACTATTAGTGTTGACGACGGACACGTAAACGCATCCCGAGAATCGTCAATCATAGAAATCACTCTGGGGCCCCAAAACGGTGAGTAATAGTGCACGAAACGGACCAGAATCAGCCAAAAATGTGAGTGTTGATGACCGACACATAAAAGCGCCCCAGGGTTCGTATGTCGTGGAAATCACTTTGGGACCCGAAACAGTGAGAAATAATCCACGAAACGGGCCAGAATCAGCAAAAATTGTGTGTTGATGACCGACACATAAACGCACCCTGGGGTTTTCCAATCGTGGAGATCACTCCGGATCCCAAAACAGTGATTAATAGTCCACAAAATGGGCCAGAATCGGCTAAAATTGCGAGTGTTGATGACCTACACGTAATCGCACCCTGGGCTTCGTCAATCATGGAAATCACTCTGGGACCCCAAACAGTCAGTTACAGTCCACAAAACGGGCCAGAATCGGCCAAACTTGCGAGTGTTGTTGACCAAAACATAATCGCACCCTGGGGTTCAACAACTATGGAAATCACTTCGGGGCCCCAAAACGGTGAGTAATAGTCCATGAAAACGGCCAGAATTGGACAAAACTGTGAGTGTTGACGACGCACACGTAAACACGCCCGGGGATCGTCAATCGAGGAACTCGCTTTGGGAAACCAAAACAGTGAGCAATAGTCCAGGAAATGAGCCAGAATTGGCCAAAATTACGAGTGTTGATGACCGACACATAAGTGCACCTTGGGGTTCAATAACTATGGAAACCGCTTTGGGAGCCAAAATGGTTAGTAATAGTCAACAAAATGGGTCAAAATTGGACAAAACTGTGAGTGTTGACGACGGACACGTAAACGCACCCCGAGAATCGTCAATCATGGAAATCACTCTAGGGCCTCAAAACGGTGAGTAATAGTGCACGAAACGGACCAGAATCAGCCAAAAATGTGAGTGTTGATGACCGACACGTAAAAGCGCCCCAGGGTTCGTATGTCGTGGAAATCACTTTGGGACCCGAAACAGTGAGTAATAATCCATGAAGCGGGCCAGAATCAGCCAAAATTGTGTGTTGATGACCGACACTTAAACGCACCCTGGGTTTTTCAATCGTGGAGATCACTCCGGATCCCAAAACAGTGATTAATAGTCCAAAAACCGGGCCAGAATCGGCTAAAATTGCGAGTGTTGATGACCTACACGTAATCGCACCCTGGGCTTCGTCAATCATGGAAATCACTCTGGGACCCCAAACAGTCAGTTACAGTCCACGAAACGGGCCAAAATCAGCCAAACTTGCGAGTGTTGTTGACCAAAACGTAATCGCACCCTGCGGTTCAACAACTATGGAAATCACTTCGGGGACCCAAAACGGTGAGTAATAGTCCATGAAAATGGCCAGAATTGGACAAAACTGTGAGTGTTGACGACGCACACGTAAACACACCCGGGGATCGTCAATCGAGGAACTCGCTTTGGGAAACCAAAACAGTGAGCAATAGTCCAGGAAATGAGCCAGAATTGGCCAAAATTACGAGTGTTGATGACCGACACATAAGCGCACCTTGGGGTTCAATAACTATGGAAACCGCTTTGGGACCCAAAATGGTGAGTAATAGTCAACAAAATGGGTCAAAATTGGACAAAACTGTGAGTGTTGACGACGGACACGTAAACGCACCCCGAGAATTGTCAATCATGGAAATCACTCTGGGGCCCCAAAACGGTGAGTAATAGTGCACGAAACGGACCAGAATCAGCCAAAAATGTGAGTGTTGATGACCGACACATAAAAGCGCCCCAGGGTTCGTATGTCGTGGAAATCACTTTGGGACCCGAAACAGTGAGAAATAATCCACGAAACGGGCCAGAATCAGCAAAAATTGTGTGTTGATGACCGACACATAAACGCACCCTGGGGTTTTCCAATCGTGGAGATCACTCCGGATCCCAAAACAGTGATTAATAGTCCACAAAACGGGCCAGAATCGGCTAAAATTGCGAGTGTTGATGACCTACACGTAATCGCACCCTGGGCTTCGTCAATCATGGAAATCACTCTGGGACCCCAAACAGTCAGTTACAGTCCACAAAACGGGCCAGAATTGGCCAAACTAGCGAGTGTTGTTGACCAAAACATAATAGCACCCTGGGGTTCAAAAACTATGGAAATCACTTCGGGGCCCCAAAACGGTGAGTAATAGTCCATGAAAACGGCCAGAATTGGACAAAACTGTGGGTGTTGACGACGCACACGTAAACACACCCGGGGATCGTCAATCGAGGAACTCGCTTTGGGAAACCAAAACAGTGAGCAATAGTCCAGGAAATGAGCCAGAATTGGCCAAAATTATGAGTGTTGATGACCGACACATAAGTGCACCTTGGGGTTCAATAACTATGGAAACCGCTTTGGGAGCCAAAATGGTGAGTAATAGTCAACAAAATGGGTCAAAATTGGACAAAACTGTGAGTGTTGACGACGGACACGTAAACGCACCCCGAGAATCGTCAATCATGGAAATCACTCTAGGGCCCCAAAACGGTGAGTAATAGTGCATGAAACGGACCAGAATCAGCCAAAAATGTGAGTGTTGATGACCGACACGTAAAAGCGCCCCAGGGTTCGTATGTCGTGGAAATCACTTTGGGACCCGAAACAGTGAGTAATAATCCATGAAGCGGGCCAGAATCAGCCAAAATTTTGTGTTGATGACCGACACTTAAACGCACCCTGGGTTTTTCAATCGTGGAGATCACTCCGGATCCCAAAACAGTGATTAATAGTCCAAAAAACGGGCCAGAATCGGCTAAAATTGCGAGTGTTGATGACCTACACGTAATCGCACCCTGGGCTTCGTCAATCATCGAAATCACTCTGGGACCCCAAACAGTCAGTTACAGTCCACGAAACGGGCCAGAATCGGCCAAACTTGCGAGTGTTGTTGACCAAAACGTAATCGCACCCTAGGGGTCAACAACTATGGAAATCACTTCGGGGACCCAAAACGGTGAGTAATAGTCCATGAAAATGGCCAGAATTGGACAAAACTGTGAGTGTTGACGACGCACACGTAAACACACCCGGGGATCGTCAATCGAGGAACTCGCTTTGGGAAACCAAAACAGTGAGCAATAGTCCAGGAAATGAGCCAGAATTGGCCAAAATTACGATTGTTGATGACCGACACATAAGTGCACCTTGGGGTTCAATAACTATGGAAACCGCTTTGGGAGCCAAAATGGTGAGTAATAGTCAACAAAATGTGTCAAAATTGGACAAAACTGTGAGTGTTGACGACGGACACGTAAACACACCCCGAGAATCGTCAATCATGGAAATCACTCTAGGGCCCCAAAACGGTGAGTAATAGTGCACGAAACGGACCAAAATCAGCCAAAAATGTGAGTGTTGATCACCGACACATAAAAGCGCCCCAGGGTTCGTATGTTGTGGAAATCACTTTGGGACCCGAAACAGTGAGAAATAATCCACGAAACGGGCCAGAATCAGCAAAAATTGTGTGTTGATGACCGACACATAAACGCACCCTGGGGTTTTCCAATCGTGGAGATCACTCCGGATCCCAAAACAGTGATTAATAGTCCAAAAAACGGGCCAGAATCGGCTAAAATTGCGAGTGTTGATGACCTACACGTAATCGCACCCTGGGCTTCGTCAATCATGGAAATCACTCTGGGACCCCAAACAGTCAGTTACAGTCCACGAAACGGGCCAAAATCAGCCAAACTTGCGAGTGTTGTTGACCAAAACGTAATCGCACCCTGGGGTTCAACAACTATGGAAATCACTTCGGGGACTCAAAACGGTGAGTAATAGTCCACGAAAAGGGCCAAAATTGGACAAAACTGAGAGTGTTGACGACGCACACGTAAACACACCCCGGGGATCGTCAATCGAGGAACTCGCTTTGGGAAACCAAAATAGTGATCAATAGTCCAGGAAATGAGCCAGAATTGGCCAAAATTACGATTGTTGATGACCGACACATAAGTGCACCTTGGGGTTCAATAACTATGGAAACCGCTTTGGGAGCCAAAATGGTGAGTAATAGTCAACAAAATGGGTCAAAATTGGAAAGAACTGTGAGTGTTGACGACGGACACGTAAACGCACCCCGAGAATCGGCAATCATGGAAATCACTCTGGTTCCCCAAAACTGTGAGTAATAGTGCACGAAACGGACCAGAATCAGCCAAAAATGTGAGTGTTGATGACCGACACGTAAAAGTGCCCTAAGGTTCATATGTCGTGGAAATCACCTTGGGACCCAAAATTGTGAGTAATAGTCAACAAAATGGGTCAAAGTTGGACAAAACTGTGAGTGTTGACGACGGACACGTAAACGCACCCCGAGAATTGTCAATCATGGAAATCACTCTGGGGCCCCAAAACGGTGAGTAATAGTGCACGAAACGGACCAGAATCAGCCAAAAATGTGAGTGTTGATGACCGACACATAAAAGCGCCCCAGGGTTCGTATGTCGTGGAAATCACTTTGGGACCCGAAACAGTGAGAAATAATCCACGAAACGGGCCAGAATCAGCAAAAATTGTGTGTTGATGACCGACACATAAACGCACCCTGGGGTTTTCCAATCGTGGAGATCACTCCGGATCCCAAAACAGTGATTAATAGTCCACAAAACGGGCCAGAATGGGCTAAAATTGCGAGTGTTGATGACCTACACGTAATCGCACCCTGGGCTTCGTCAATCATGGAAATCACTCTGGGACCCCAAATAGTCAGTTACAGTCCACAAAACGGGCCAGAGTCGGCCAAACTTGCGAGTGTTGTTGACCAAAACATAATCGCACCCTGGGGTTCAACAACTATGGAAATCACTTCGGGGCCCCAAAACAGTGAGTAATAGTCCAGGAAATGAGCCAGAATTGGCCAAAATTACGAGTGTTGATGAACGACACATAAGCGCACCTTGGGGCTCAATAACTATGGAAACCGCTTTGGGACCCAAAATGGTGAATAATAGTCAACGAAATGGGTCAAAATTGGACAAAACTGTGAGTGTTGACGACGGACACGTAAACGCACCCCGAGAATCGTCAATCATGGAAATCACTCTGGGGCCCCAAAAGGTGAGTAATAGTGCACGAAACGGACCAGAATCAGGCAAAAATGTGAGTGTTGATGACCGACACGTAAAAGCGCCCCAGGGTTCGTATGTCGTGGAAATCACTTTGGGACCCGAAACAGTGAGTAATAATCCATGAAACGGGCCGAATCAGCAAAAATTGTGTGTTGATGACCGACACATAAACGCACCCTGGGGTTTTCCAATCGTGATGATCACTCCGAATCCCAAAACAGTGATTAATAGTCCACAAAACGGGCCAGAATCGGCTAAAATTGCGAGTGTTGATGACCTACACGTAATCGCACCCTAGGCTTCGTCAATCTTGGAAATCACTCTGGGACCCCAAACAGTCAGTTACAGTCCACGAAACTGGCCAGAATCAGCCAAACTTGCGAGTGTTGTTGACTAAAACATAATCGCACCCTGGGGTTCAACAACTATGGAAATCACTTCGGGGCCCCAAAACGGTGAGTAATAGTCCATGAAAACGGCCAGAATTGGACAAAACTGTGAGTGTTGACGACGCACACGTAAACACACCCGGGGATCGTCAATCAAGGAACTCGCTTTGGGAAACCAAAACAGTGAGCAATAGTCCAGGAAATGAGCCAGAATTGGCCAAAATTACGAGTGTTGATGACGGACACATAAGCGCACCTTGGGTTCAATAACTATGGAAACCACTTTGGGAGCCAAAATGGTGAGTAATAGTCAACAAAATGGGTCAAAATTGGACAGAACTGTGAGTGTTGACGACGGACACGTAAACGCACCCCGAGAATCGGCAATCATGGAAATCACTCTGGGGCCCCAAAACTGTGAGTAATAGTGCACGAAACGGACCAGAATCAGCCAAAAATGTGAGTGTTGATGACCGACACGTAAAAGTGCCCTAAGGTTCGTATGTCGTGGAAATCACTTTGGGACCCAAAATGGTGAGTAATAGTCAACAAAATGGGTCAAAATTGGACAAAACTATGAGTGTTGACGACGGACACGTAAACGC
>NW_025228157.1:81251-100512 GCF_018294505.1 Triticum aestivum | reverse complement strand
ATCACTTTGGGACCCAAAATGGTGAGTAATAGTCAACAAAATGGGTCAAAATTGGACAAAACTGTGAGTGTTGACGACGGACACGTAAACGCACCCCGAGAATTGTCAATCATGGAAATCACTCTGGGGCCCCAAAACGGTGAGTAATAGTGCACGAAACGGACCAGAATCAGCCAAAAATGTGAGTGTTGATGACCGACACATAAAAGCGCCCCAGGGTTCGTATGTCGTGGAAATCACTTTGGGACCCGAAACAGTGAGAAATAATCCACGAAACGGGCCAGAATCAGCAAAAATTGTGTGTTGATGACCGACACATAAACGCACCCTGGGGTTTTCCAATCGTGGAGATCACTCCGGATCCCAAAACAGTGATTAATAGTCCACAAAACGGGCCAGAATGGGCTAAAATAGCGAGTGTTGATGACCTACACGTAATCCCACCCTGGGCTTCATCAATCATGGAAATCACTCTGGGACCCCAAATAGTCAGTTACAGTCCACAAAACGGGCCAGAATCGGCCAAACTTGCGAGTGTTGTTGACCAAAACATAATCGCACCCTGGGGTTCAACAACTATGGAAATCACTTCGGGGCCCCAAAACAGTGAGTAATAGTCCAGGAAATGAGCCGGAATTGGCCAAAATTACGAGTGTTGATGAACGACACATAAGCGCACCTTGGGGTTCAATAACTATGGAAACTGCTTTGGGACCCAAAATGGTGAGTAATAGTCAACAAAATGGGTCAAAATTGGACAAAACTGTGAGTGTTGACGACGGACACGTAAACGCACCCCGAGAATCGTTAATCATGGAAATCACTCTGGGGCCCCAAAAGGTGAGTAATAGTGCACGAAACGGACCAGAATCAGGCAAAAATGTGAGTGTTGATGACCGACACGTAAAAGCGCCCCAGGGTTCGTATGTCGTGGAAATCACTTTGGGACCCGAAACAGTGAGTAATAATCCACGAAACGGGCCAGAATCAGCAAAAATTGTGTGTTGATGACCGACACATAAACGCACCCTGGGGTTTTCCAATCGTGATGATCACTCCGAATCCCAAAACAGTGATTAATAGTCCACAAAACGGGCCAGAATCGGCTAAAATTGCGAGTGTTGATGACCTACACGTAATCGCACCCTGGGCTTCGTCAATCTTGGAAATCACTCTGGGACCCCAAACAGTCAGTTACAGTCCACGAAACTGGCCAGAATCGGCCAAACTTGCGAGTGTTGTTGACCAAAACATAATCGCACCCTGGGGTTCAACAACTATGGAAATCACTTCGGGGCCCCAAAACGGTGAGTAATAGTCCATGAAAACGGCCAGAATTGGACAAAACTGTGAGTGTTGACGACGCACACGCAAACACACCCGGGGATCGTCAATCAAGGAACTCGCTTTGGGAAACCAAAACAGTGAGCAATAGTCCAGGAAATGAGCCAGAATTGGCCAAAATTACGAGTGTTGATGACGGACACATAAGCGCACCTTGGGTTCAATAACTATGGAAACCACTTTGGGAGCCAAAATGGTGAGTAATAGTCAACAAAATGGGTCAAAATTGGACAAAACTGTGAGTTTTGACGACGGACACGTAAACGCACCCCGAGAATCGTCAATCATTGAAATCACTCTGGGGCCCCAAAACGGTTAGTAATAGTGCACGAAACGGACCAGAATCAGCCAAAAATGTGAGTGTTGATGACGGACACGTAAAAGCGCCCCAGGGTTCGTACGTCGTGGAAATCACTTTGGGACCCGAAACAGTGAGTAATAATCCACGAAATGGGCCAGAATCAGCCAAAATTGTGTGTTGATGACCGACACATAACGCACCCTGGGTTTTTCAATCGTGGAGATCACTCCGGATCCCAAAATAGTGATTAATAGTCCAAAAAACGGGCCAGAATCGGCTAAAATTGCGAGTGTTGATGACCTACACGTAATCGCACGCTGGGCTTCGTTAATCATGGAAATCACTCTGGGACCCCAAACAGTCAGTTACAGTCCATGAAACGGGCCAAAATCAGCCAAACTTGCGAGTGTTGTTAACCAAAACGTAATCGCACCCTGGGTTCAACAACTATGGAAATCACTTCGGGGACCCAAAACGGTGAGTAATAGTCCACGAAAACGGCCAGAATTGGACAAAACTGAGAGTGTGGACGACGCACACGTAAACACACCCCGGGGATCGTCAATCGAGGAACTCGCTTTGGGAAACCAAAACAGTGATCAATAGTCCAGGAAATGAGCCAGAATTGGCCAAAATTACGAGTGTTGATGACCGACACATAAGCGCACCTTGGGGTTCAATAACTATGGAAACCGCTTTGGGAGCCAAAATGGTGAGTAATAGTCAACAAAATGGGTCAAAATTGGACAAAACTGCGAGTGTTGACGAAGGACACGTAAACGCACCCCGAGAATCGTCAATCATGGAAATCACTCTGGGGCCCCAAAACGGTGAGTAATAGTGCACGAAACGGACCAGAATCAGCCAAAAATGTGAGTGTTGATGACCAAAACATAATCGCACCCTGGGGTTCAACAACTATGGAAATCACTTCGGGGCCCCAAAACGGTGAGTAATAGTCCATGATAACGGCCAGAATTGGACAAAACTGTGAGTGTTGACGACGCACACGTAAACACACCCGGGGATCGTCAATCGAGGAACTCGCTTTGGGAAACCAAAACAGTGAGCAATAGTCCAGGAAATGAGCCAGAATTGGCCAAAATTACGAGTGTTGATGACGGACACATAAGCGCACCTTGGGGTTCAATAACTATGGAAACCGCTTTGGGACCCAAAATGGTGAGTAATAGTCAACAAAATGGGTCAAAATTGGACAAAACTGTGAGTGTTGACGACGGACACGTAAACGCACCCCGAGAATTGTCAATCATGGAAATCACTCTGGGCCCCAAAACGGTGAGTAATAGTGCACGAAACGGACCAGAATCAGCCAAAAATGTGAGTGTTGATGAACGACACGTAAAAGCGCCCCAGGGTTCGTATGTCGTGGAAATCACTTTGGGACCCGAAACAGTGAGTAATAATCCATGAAACGGGCCAGAATCAGCCAAAATTGTGTGTTGATGACCGACACATAAACGCATGCTGGGGTTTTTCAATCGTGGAGATCACTCTGGATCCCAAAACAGTGATTAATAGTCCACAAAACGGACCAGAATCGGCTAAAATTGCGAGTGTTGATGACCTACACGTAATCGCACCCTGGGCTTCGTAAATCATGGAAATCACTCTGGGACCCCAAACGGTCAGTTACAGTTCACGGAACGGGCCAGAATCGGCCAAACTTGCGAGTGTTGTTGACCAAAACGTAATTGCACCCTGGGGTTCGACAACTATGGAAATCACTTCGGGGACCCAAAACGGTGAGTAATAGTCCATTAAAACGGCCAGAATTGGACAAAACTAAGAGTGTTGACGACGCACACATAAACACACCCCGGGGATCGTCAATCGAGGAACTCGCTTCGGGAAACCAAAACAGTGATCAATAGTCCAGGAAATGAGCCAGAATTGGCCAAAATTACGAGTGTTGATGACCGACACATAAGCGCACCTTGGGGTTC
Organism: Triticum aestivum; assembly: GCF_018294505.1. Taxonomy (NCBI): domain Eukaryota; kingdom Viridiplantae; phylum Streptophyta; class Magnoliopsida; order Poales; family Poaceae; genus Triticum; species Triticum aestivum. The sequence goes on along the minus strand of NW_025228157.1, from coordinate 96,900 downwards.
AATAACTATGGAAACCGCTTTGGGAGCCAAAATGGTGAGTAATAGTCAACAAAATGGGTCAAAATTGGACAAAACTGCGAGTGTTGACGAAGGACACGTAAACGCACCCCGAGAATCGTCAATCATGGAAATCACTCTGGGGCCCCAAAACGGTGAGTAATAGTGCACGAAACGGACCAGAATCAGCCAAAAATGTGAGTGTTGATGACCAAAACATAATCGCACCCTGGGGTTCAACAACTATGGAAATCACTTCGGGGCCCCAAAACGGTGAGTAATAGTCCATGATAACGGCCAGAATTGGACAAAACTGTGAGTGTTGACGACGCACACGTAAACACACCCGGGGATCGTCAATCGAGGAACTCGCTTTAGGAAACCAAAACAGTGAGCAATAGTCCAGGAAATGAGCCAGAATTGGCCAAAATTACGAGTGTTGATGACGGACACATAAGCGCACCTTGGGGTTCAATAACTATGGAAACCGCTTTGGGACCCAAAATGGTGAGTAATAGTCAACAAAATGGGTCAAAATTGGACAAAACTGTGAGTGTTGACGACGGACACGTAAACGCACCCCGAGAATTGTCAATCATGGAAATCACTCTGGGCCCCAAAACGGTGAGTAATAGTGCACGAAACGGACCAGAATCAGCCAAAAATGTGAGTGTTGATGAACGACACGTAAAAGCGCCCCAGGGTTCGTATGTCGTGGAAATCACTTTGGGACCCGAAACAGTGAGTAATAATCCATGAAACGGGCCAGAATCAGCCAAAATTGTGTGTTGATGACCGACACATAAACGCATGCTGGGGTTTTTCAATCGTGGAGATCAGTCTGGATCCCAAAACAGTGATTAATAGTCCACAAAACGGACCAGAATCGGCTAAAATTGCGAGTGTTGATGACCTACACGTAATCGCACCCTGGGCTTCGTAAATCATGGAAATCACTCTGGGACCCCAAACAGTCAGTTACAGTTCACGGAACGGGCCAGAATCGGCCAAACTTGCGAGTGTTGTTGACCAAAACGTAATCGCACCCTGGGGTTCGACAACTATGGAAATCACTTCGGGGACCCAAAACGGTGAGTAATAGTCCATTAAAACGGCCAGAATTGGACAAAACTAAGAGTGTTGACGACGCACACATAAACACACCCCGGGGATCGTCAATCGAGGAACTCGCTTCGGGAAACCAAAACAGTGATCAATAGTCCAGGAAATGAGCCAGAATTGGCCAAAATTACGAGTGTTGATGAACGACACATAAGCGCACCTTGGGGTTCAATAACTATGGAAACCGCTTTGGGAGCCAAAATGGTGAGTAATAGTCAACAAAATGGGTCAAAATTGGACAAAACTTTGAGTGTTGACGATGGACACGTAAACGCACCCCGAGAATCGTCAATCATGGAAATCACTCTGGGGCCCCAAAACGGTGAGTAATAGTGCACGAAACGGACCAGAATCAGCCAAAAATGTGAGTGTTGATGACCAAAACATAATCGCACCCTGGGGTTCAACAACTATGGAAATCACTTCGGGGCCCCAAAACGGTGAGTAATAGTCCATGATAACGGCCAGAATTGGACAAAACTGTGAGTGTTGACGACGCACACGTAAACACACCCGGGGATCGTCAATCGAGGAACTCGCTTTGGGAAACCAAAACAGTGAGCAATAGTCCAGGAAATGAGCCAGAATTGGCCAAAATTACGAGTGTTGATGACGGACACATAAGCGCACCTTGGGGTTCAATAACTATGGAAACCGCTTTGGGACCCAAAATGCTGAGTAATAGTCAACAAAATGGGTCAAAATTGGACAAAACTGTGAGTGTTGACGACGGACACGTAAACGCACCCCAAGAATTGTCAATCATGGAAATCACTCTGGGCCCCAAAACGGTGAGTAATAGTGCACGAAACGGACCAGAATCAGCCAAAAATGTGAGTGTTGATGAACGACACGTAAAAGTGCCCCAGGGTTCGTATATCGTGGAAATCACTTTGGGACCCGAAACAGTGAGTAATAATCCATGAAACGGGCCAGAATCAGCCAAAATTGTGTGTTGATGACCGACACATAAACGCATGCTGGGGTTTTTCAATCGTGGAGATCAGTCTGGATCCCAAAACAGTGATTAATAGTCCACAAAATGGACCAGAATCGGCTAAAATTGCGAGTGTTGATGACCTACACGTAATCGCACCCTGGGCTTCGTAAATCATGGAAATCACTCTGGGACCCCAAACAGTCAGTTACAGTTCACGGAACGGGCCAGAATCGGCCAAACTTGCGAGTGTTGTTGACCAAAACGTAATCGCACCCTGGGGTTCGACAACTATGGAAATCACTTCGGGGACCCAAAACGGTGAGTAATAGTCCATTAAAACGGCCAGAATTGGACAAAACTAAGAGTGTTGACGACGCACACATAAACACACCCCGGGGATCGTCAATCGAGGAACTCGCTTCGGGAAACCAAAACAGTGATCAATAGTCCAGGAAATGAGCCAGAATTGGCCAAAATTACGAGTGTTGATGAACGACACATAAGCGCACCTTGGGGTTCAATAACTATGGAAACCGCTTTGGGAGCCAAAATGGTGAGTAATAGTCAACAAAATGGGTCAAAATTGGACAAAACTTTGAGTGTTGACGATGGACACGTAAACGCACCCCGAGAATCGTCAATCATGGAAATCACTCTGGGGCCCCAAAACGGTTAGTAATAGTGCACGAAACGGACCAGAATCAGCCAAAAATGTGAGTGTTGATGATGGACACGTAAAAGTGCCCCAGGGTTCGTATGTCGTGGAAATCACTTTGGGACCCGAAACAGTGAGTAATAATCCACGAAACGGGCCAGAATCAGCCAAAATTGTGTGTTGATGACCGACACATAACGCACCCTGGGTTTTTCAATCGTGGAGATCACTCAGGATCACAAAATAGTGATTAATAGTCCAAAAAACGGGCCAGAATCGGCTAAAATTGCGAGTGTTGATGACCTACACGTAATCGCACCCTGGGCTTCGTCAATCATGGAAATCACTCTGGGACCCCAAACAGTCAGTTACAGTTCACGGAACGGGCCAAAATCAGCCAAACTTGCGAGTGTTGTTGACCAAAACGTAATCGCACCCTGGGGTTCAACAACTATGGAAATCACTTCGGGGACCCAAAACGGTGAGTAATAGTCCATGAAAACGGCCAGAATTGGACAAAACTATGAGTGTTGACGACGCACACGTAAACACACCCGGGGATCGTCAATCGAGGAACTCGCTTTGGGAAACCAAAATAGTGAGCAATAGTCCAGGAAATCAGCCAGAATTGGCCAAAATTACGAGTGTTGATGACCGACACATAAACGCACCTTGGGGTTCAATAACTATGGAAACCGCTTTGGGACCCAAAATGGTGAGTAATAGTCAACAAAATGGGTCAAAATTGGACAAAACTGTGAGTGTTGACGACGGACACGTAAACGCACCCCGAGAATCGGCAATAATGGAAATCACTCTGGGGCCCCAAAACTGTGAGTAATAGTGCATGAAACGGACCAGAATCAGCCAAAAATGTGAGTGTTGATGACCGACACGTAAACGTGCCCTAAGGTTCGTATGTCGTGGAAATCACTTTGGGACCCAAAATGGTGAGTAATAGTCAACAAAATGGGTCAAAATTGGACAAAACTGTGAGTGTTGACGACGGACACGTAAACGCTCCCCGAGAATTGTCAATCATGGAAATCACTCTGGGGCCCCAAAACGGTGAGTAATAGTGCACGAAACGGACCAGAATCAGCCAAAAATGTGAGTGTTGATGACCGACACATAAAAGCGCCCCAGGGTTCGTATGTCGTGGAAATCACTTTGGGACCCGAAACAGTGAGTAATAATCCATGAAACGGGCCAGAATCAGCCAAAATTGTGTGTTGATGACCGACACATAAACGCATGCTGGGGTTTTTCAATCGTGGAGATCACTCTGGATCCCAAAACAGTGATTAATAGTCCACAAAACGGACTAGAATCGGCTAAAATTGCGAGTGTTGATGACCTACACGTAATCGCACCCTGGGCTTCGTCAATCATGGAAATCACTCTGGGACCCCAAACAGTCAGTTACAGTTCACGGAACGGGCCAGAATCGGCCAAACTTGCGAGTGTTGTTGACCAAAACGTAATCGCACCCTGGGGTTCAACAACTATGGAAATCACTTCGGGGACCCAAAACGGTGAGTAATAGTCCATTAAAACGGCCAGAATTGGACAAAACTAAGAGTGTTGACGACGCACACGTAAACACACCCCGGGGATCGTCAATCGAGGAACTCGCTTCGGGAAACCAAAACAGTGATCAATAGTCCAGGAAATGAGCCAGAATTGGCCAAAATTACGAGTGTTGATGAACGACACATAAGCGCACCTTGGGGTTCAATAACTATGGAAACCGCTTTGGGAGCCAAAATGGTGAGTAATAGTCAATAAAATGGGTCAAAATTGGACAAAACTTTGAGTGTTGACGATGGACACGTAAACGCACCCCGAGAATCGTCAATCATGGAAATCACTCTGGGGCCCCAAAACGGTTAGTAATAGTGCACGAAACGGACCAGAATCAGCCAAAAATGTGAGTGTTGATGACGGACACGTAAAAGTGCCCCAGGGTTCGTATGTCGTGGAAACCACTTTCGGACCCGAAACAGTGAGTAATAATCCACGAAACGGGCCAGAATCAGCCAAAATTGTGTGTTGATGACCGACACATAACGCACCCTGGGTTTTTCAATCGTGGAGATCACTCAGGATCCCAAAATAGTGATTAATAGTCCAAAAAACGGGCCAGAATCGGCTAAAATTGCGAGTGTTGATGACCTACACGTAATCGCACCCTGGGCTTCGTCAATCATGGAAATCACTCTGGGACCCCAAACAGTCAGTTACAGTTCACGGAACGGGCCAAAATCAGCCAAACTTGCGAGTGTTGTTGACCAAAACGTAATCGCACCCTGGGGTTCAACAACTATGGAAATCACTTCGGGGACCCAAAACGGTGAGTAATAGTCCATGAAAACGGCCAGAATTGGACAAAACTATGAGTGTTGACGACGCACACGTAAACACACCCGGGGATCGTCAATCGAGGAACTCGCTTTGGGAAACCAAAACAGTGAGCAATAGTCCAGGAAATCAGCCAGAATTGGCCAAAATTACGAGTGTTGATGACCGACACATAAACGCACCTTGGGGTTCAATAACTATGGAAACCGCTTTGGGACCCAAAATGGTGAGTAATAGTCAACAAAATGGGTCAAAATTGGACAAAACTGTGAGTGTTGACGACGGACACGTAAACGCACCCCGAGAATCGGCAATCATGGAAATCACTCTGGGGCCCCAAAACTGTGAGTAATAGTGCATGAAACGGACCAGAATCAGCCAAAAATGTGAGTGTTGATGACCGACACGTAAACGTGCCCTAAGGTTCGTATGTCGTGGAAATCACTTTGGGACCCAAAATGGTGAGTAATAGTCAACAAAATGGGTCAAAATTGGACAAAACTGTGAGTGTTGACGACGGACACGTAAACGCACCCCGAGAATTGTCAATCATGGAAATCACTCTGGGGCCCCAAAACGGTGAGTAATAGTGCACGAAACGGACCAGAATCAGCCAAAAATGTGAGTGTTGATGACCGACACATAAAAGCGCCCCAGGGTTCGTATGTCGTGGAAATCACTTTGGGAACCGAAACAGTGAGAAATAATCCACGAAACGGGCCAGAATCAGCAAAAATTGTGTGCTGATGACCGACACATAAACACACCCTGGGGTTTTCCAATCGTGGAGATCACTCCGGATCCCAAAACAGTGATTAATAGTCCACAAAACGGGCCAGAATGGGCTAAAATTGCGAGCGTTGATGACCTACACGTAATCGCACCCTGGGCTTCGTCAATCATGGAAATCACTCTGGGACCCCCAAACAGTCAGTTACAGTCCACAAAACGGGCCAGAATCGGCCAAACTTGCGAGTGATGTTGACCAAAACATAATCGCACCCTGGGGTTCAACAACTATGGAAATCACTTCGGGGCCCCAAAACAGTGAGTAATAGTCCAGGAAATGAGCCGGAATTGGCCAAAATTACGAGTGTTGATGAACGACACATAAGCGCACCTTGGGGTTCAATAACTATGGAAACCGCTTTGGGACCCAAAATGGTGAGTAATAGTCAACAAAATGGGTCAAAATTGGACAAAACTGTGAGTGTTGACGACGGACACGTAAACGCACCCCGAGAATCGTCAATCATGGAAATCACTCTGGGGCCCCAAAAGGTGAGTAATAGTGCACGAAACGGACCAGAATCAGGCAAAAATGTGAGTGTTGATGACCGACACGTAAAAGCGCCCCAGGGTTCGTATGTCGTGGAAATCACTTTGGGACCCGAAACAGTGAGTAATAATCCACGAAACGGGCCAGAATCAGCAAAAATTGTGTGTTGATGACCGACACATAAACGCACCCTTGGGTTTTCAATCGTGGAGATCACTCCGGATCCCAAACCCGTGATTAATAGTCCATAAAACGGGCCAGAATCGGCTAAAATTGCGAGTGTCGATGACCTACACGTAATCGCACCCTGGGCTTCGTCAATCATGGAAATCACTCTGGGACCCCAAACAGTCAGTTACAGTCCATGAAATGGGCCAGCATCGGCCTAAATTGCGAGTGTTGTTAACCAAAACGTAATCGCACCCAGGGGTTCAACAACTATGGAAATCACTTCGGGGACCCAAAACGGTGAGTAATAGTCCATGAAAACGGCCAGAATTGGACAAAACTGTGAGTGTTGATGACGCACACGTAAACACAACCCGGGGATCGTCAATCGAGGAAGTCACTTTGGGAAACCTAAACAGTGAGTAATAGTCCAGGAAATGAGCCAGAATTGGCCAAAATTATGAGTGTTGATGACCGACACATAAGCGCAGCTTGGGGTTCAATAACTATGGAAACCGCTTTGGGACCCCAAAATGGTGAGTAATAGTCAACAAAATGGGTCAAAATAGGACAAAACTATGAGTGTTGATGACAGACACGTAAACGCACCCCGAGAATCGTCAATCATGGAAATCACTCTGGGGCCCCAAAAGGTGAGTAATCGTGCACGAAACGGACCAGAATCAGGCAAAAATGTGAGTGTTGATGACCGACACGTAAAAGCGCCCCAGGGTTCGTATGTCATGGAAATCACTTTGGGACCCTAAACAGTGAGTAATAATCCACGAAACGGGCCAGACTCAGCCAAAATTGTGTGTTGATGTCCGACACATAAACGCACCCTGGGGTTTTCCAATCGTGGAGATCACTCGGATCCCAAAACAGTGATTAATAGTCCACAAAACGGGCCAGAATCGGCTAAAATTGCGAGTGTTGATGACCTCCCTGGGCTTCGTCAATCATGGAAATCACTCTGGGACCCCAAACAGTCAGTTACAGTCCACGAAACTGGCCAAAATCGGCCAAACTTGCGAGTGTTGTTGACCAAAACATAATCGCACCCTGGGGTTCAACAACTATGGAAATCACTTCGGGGCCCCAAAACGGTGAGTAATAGTCCATGAAAACGGCCAGAATTGGACAAAACTGTGAGTGTTGACGACGCACACGTAAACACACCCGGGGATCGTCAATCGAGGAACTCGCTTTGGGAAACCAAAACAGTGAGCAATAGTCCAGGAAATGAGCCAGAATTGGCCAAAATTACGAGTGTTGATGACGGACACATAAGCGCACCTTGGGGTTCAATAACTATGGAAACCGCTTTGGGAGCCAAAATGGTGAGTAATAGTCAACAAAATGGGTCAAAATTGGACAAAACTGTGAGTGTTGACGACGGACACGTAAACGCACCCCGAGAATCGTCAATCATGGAAATCACTCTGGGGCCCCAAAACGGTTAGTAATAGTGCACGAAACGGACCAGAATCAGCCAAAAATGTGAGTGTTGATAACGGACACGTAAAAGCGCCCCAGGGTTCGTATGTCGTGGAAATCACTTTGGGACCCGAACCAGTGAGTAATAATCCACGAAACGGGCCAGAATCAGCCAAAATTGTGTGTTGATGACCGACACATAACGCACCCTGGGTTTTTCAATCGTGGAGATCACTCCGGATCCCAAAACAGTGATTAATAGTCCAAAAAACGGGCCAGAATCGGCTAAAATTGCGAGTGTTGATGACATACACGTAATCGCACGTTGGGCTTCGTCAATCATGGAAATCACTCTGGGACCCCAAACAGTCAGTTACAGTCCATGAAACGGGCCAAAATCAGCCAAACTTGCGAGTGTTGTTGACCAAAACGTAATCGCACCCTGGGGTTCAACAACTATGGAAATCACTTCGGGGACCCAAAACGGTGAGTAATAGTCCATGAAAACGGTCAGAATTGGACAAAACTGAGAGTGTTGACGACGCACACATAAACACACCCCGGTGATCGTCAATCGAGGAACTCGCTTTGGGAAACCAAAACAGTGATCAATAGTCCAGGAAATGAGCCAGAATTGGCCAAAATTACGAGTGTTGATGACCGACACATAAGCGCACCTTGGGGTTCAATAACTATGGAAACCGCTTTGGGAGCCAAAATGGTGAGTAATAGTCAACAAAATGGGGCAAAATTGGACAAAACTGTGAGTGTTGACGATGGACACGTAAACGCACCCCGAGAATCGTCAATCATGGAAATCACTCTGGGGCCACAAAACGGTGAGTAATAGTGCACGAAACGGACCAGAATCAGCCAAAAATGTGAGTGTTGATGACCAAAACATAATCGCATCCTAGGGTTCAACAACTATGGAAATCACTTCGGGGCCCCAAAACGGTGAGTATTAGTCCATGAAAATGGCCAGAATTGGACAAAACTGTGAGTGTTGACGACACACACGTAAACACACCCGGGGATCGTCAATCGAGGAACTCGCTTTGGGAAACCAAAACAGTGAGCAATAGTCCAGGAAATGAGCCAGAATTGGCCAAAATTACGAGTGTTGATGACGGACACATAAGCGCACCTTGGGGTTCAATAACTATGGAAACCGCTTTGGGACCCAAAATGGTGAGTAATAGTCAACAAAATGGGTCAAAATTGGACAAAATTATGAGTGTTGACGACGGACACGTAAACGCACCCCGAGAATTGTCAATCATGGAAATCACTCTGGGGCCCCAAAACGGTGAGTAATAGTGCACGAAACGGACCAGAATCAGCCAAAAATGTGAGTGTTCATGACCGACACGTAAAAGCGCCACAGGGTTCGTATGTCGTGGAAATCACTTTGGGACCCGAAACAATGAGTAATAATCCACGAAATGGGCCAGAATCAGCAAAAATTGTGTGTTGATGACCGACACATAAATGCACCCTGGGGTTTTCCAATCGTGGAGATCACTCCGGATCCCAAAACAGTGATTAATACTCCACAAAACGAGCCAGAATCGGCTAAAATTGCGAGTGTTGATGACCTACATGTAATCGCACCCTGGGCTTCGTCAATCATGGAAATCACTCTGGCACCCCAAATAGTTAGTTACAGTCCACGAAACTTGCCACAATCGGCCAAACTTGCGAGTGTTGTTGACCAAAACATTATCGCACCCTGGGGTTCAACAACTATGGAAATCACTTCGGGGCCCCAAAACGGTGAGTAATAGTCCATGAAAACGGCCAGAATTGGACAAAACTGTGAGTGTTGACGACGCACACGTAAACACACCCGGGGATCGTCAATCGAGCAACTCGCTTTGGGAAACCAAAACAGTGAGCAATAGTCCAGTAAATGAGCCAGAATTGGCCAAAATTACGAGTGTTGATGACCACACATAAGCGCACCTTGGGGTTCAATAACTATGGAAACCGCTTTGGGAGCCAAAATGGTGAGTAATAGTCAACAAAATGGGTCAAAATTGGACAAAACTGTGAGTGTTGACGACGGACACGTAAACGCACCCCGAGAATCGTCAATCATGGAAATCACTCTAGGGCCCCAAAACGGTTAGTAATAGTGCACGAAACGGACCAGAATCAGCCAAAAATGTGAGTGTTGATAACGGACACGTAAAAGCGCCCCAGGGTTCGTATGTCGTGGAAATCACTTTGGGACCCGAAACAGTGAGTAATAATCCACGAAACGGGCCAGAATCAGCCAAAATTGTGTGTTGATGACCGACACATAATGCACCCTGGGTTTTTCAATCGTGGAGATCACTCCGGATCCCAAAACAGTGATTAATAGTCCAAAAAACGGGCCAGAATCGGCTAAAATTGCAAGTGTTGATGACCTACACGTAATCGCACGCTGGGCTTCGTCAATCATGGAAATCACTCTGGGACCCCAAACAGTCAGTTACAGTCCATGAAACGGGCCAAAATCAGCCAAACTTGCGAGTGTTGTTGACCAAAACGTAATCGCACCCTGGGGTTCAACAACTATGGAAATCACTTCGGGGACCCAAAACGGTGAGTAATAGTCCATGAAAACGGTCAGAATTGGACAAAACTGAGAGTGTTGACGACGCACACGTAAACACACCCCGGTGATCGTCAATCGAGGAACTCGCTTTGGGAAACCAAAACAGTGATCAATAGTCCAGGAAATGAGCCAGAATTGGCCAAAATTACGAGTGTTGATGACCGACACATAAGCGCACCTTGGGGTTCAATAACTATGGAAACCGCTTTGGGAGCCAAAATGGTGAGTAATAGTCAACAAAATGGGTCAAAATTGGACAAAACTGTGAGTGTTGACGATGGACACGTAAACGCACCCCGAGAATCGTCAATCATGGAAATCACTCTGGGGCCCCAAAACGGTGAGTAATAGTGCACGAAACGGACCAGAATCAGCCAAAAATGTGAGTGTTGATGACCGACACGTAAAAGCGCCACAGGGTTCGTATGTCATGGAAATCACTTTGGGACCCGAAACAGTGAGTAATAATCCACGAAATGGGCCAGAATTAGCAAAAATTGTGTGTTGATGACCGACACATAAACGCACCCTGGGGTTTTCCAATCGTGGAGATCACTCCGGATCCCAAAACAGTGATTAATACTCCACAAAACGGGCCAGAATCGGCTAAAATTGCGAGTGTTGATGACCTACACGTAATCGCACCCTGGGCTTCGTCAATCATGGAAATCACTCTGGCACCCCAAACAGTCAGTTACAGTCCACGAAACTGGCCAGAATCAGCCAAAAATGTGAGTGTTGATGACCAAAACATAATCGCACCCTGGGGTTCAACAACTATGGAAATCACTTCGGGGCCCCAAAACGGTGAGTAATAGTCCATGAAAACGGCCAGAATTGGACAAAACTGTGAGTGTTGACGACGCACACGTAAACACACCCGGGGATCGTCAATCGAGGAACTCGCTTTGGGAAACCAAAACAGTGAGCAATAGTCCAGGAAATGAGCCAGAATTGGCCAAAATTACGAGTGTTGATGACGGACACATAAGCGCACCTTGGGGTTCAATAACTATGGAAACCGCTTTGGGACCCAAAATGGTGAGTAATAGTCAACAAAATGGGTCAAAATTGGACAAAACTGTGAGTGTTGACGACGGACACGTAAACGCACCCCAAGAATCTTCAATCATGGAAATCACTCTGGGGCCCCAAAACGGTGAGTAATAGTGCACGAAACGGACCAGAATCAGCCAAAAATGTGAGTGTTGATGACCGACACGTAAAAGCGCCACAGGGTTCGTATGTCGTGGAAATCACTTTGGGACCCGAAACAGTGAGTAATAATCCACGAAATGGGCCAGAATCAGCAAAAATTGTGTGTTGATGACCGACACATAAACGCACCCTGGGGTTTTCCAATCGTGGAGATCACTCCGGATCCCAAAACAGTGATTAATACTCCACAAAACGGGCCAGAATCGGATAAAATTGCGAGTGTTGATGACCTACACGTAATCGCACCCTGGGCTTCGTCAATCATGGAAATCACTCTGGCACCCCAAACCGTCAGTTACAGTCCACGAAACTAGCCAGAATCGGCCAAACTTGCGAGTGTTGTTGACCAAAACATTATCGCACCCTGGGGTTCAACAACTATGGAAATCACTTCGGGGCCCCTAAACGGTGAGTAATAGTCCATGAAAACGGCCAGAATTGGACAAAACTGTGAGTGTTGACGACGCACACGTAAACACACCCGGGGATCGTCAATCGAGCAACTCGCTTTGGGAAACCAAAACAGTGAGCAATAGTCCAGGAAATGAGCCAGAATTGGCCAAAATTACGAGTGTTGATGACCGACACATAAGCGCACCTTGGGGTTCAATAACTATGGAAACCGCTTTGGGAGCCAAAATGGTGAGTAATAGTCAACAAAATGGGTCAAAATTGGACAAAACTGTGAGTGTTGACGACGGACACGTAAACGCACCCCGAGAATCGTCAATCATGGAAATCACTCTCGGGCCCCAAAACGGTTAGTAATAGTGCACGAAACGGACCAGAATCAGCCAAAAATGTGAGTGTTGATGACCGACACGTAAAAGCGCCCCAGGGTTCGTATGTCGTGGAAATCACTTTGGGACCCGAAACAATGAGTAATAATCCACGAAACGGGCCAGAATCAGCCAAAATTGTGTGTTGATGACCGACACATAACGCACCCTGGGTTTTTCAATCGTGGAGATCACTCCGGATCCCAAAATAGTGATTAATAGTCCAAAAAACGGGCCAGAATCGCCTAAAATTGCGAGTGTTGATGACCTACACGTAATCGCACCCTGGGCTTCGTCAATCATGGAAATCACTCTGGGACCCCAAACAGTCAGTTACAGTCCACGAAACAGGCCAAAATCAGCCAAACTTGCGAGTGTTGTTGACCAAAAGGTAATCGCACCCTGGGGTTCAACAACTATGGAAATCACTTCGGGGACCCAAAACGGTGAGTAATAGTCCATGAAAACGGCCAGAATTGGACAAAACTGAGAGTGTTGACGACGCACACGTAAACACACCCCGGGGATCGTCAATCGAGGAACTCTCTTTGGGAAATCAAAACAGTGATCAATAGTCCAGGAAATAAGCCAGAATTGGCCAAAATTACGAGTGTTGATGACCGACACATAAGCGCACCTTGGGGTTCAATAACTATGGAAACCGCTTTGGGAGCCAAAATGGTGAGTAATAGTCAACAAAATGGGTCAAAATTGGACAAAACTGTGAGTGTTGACGACGGACACGTAAACGCACCCCGAGAATCTTCAATCATGGGAATCACTCTGGGGCCCCAAAACGGTGAGTAATATTGCACGAAACGGACCCGAATCAGCCAAAAATGTGAGTGTTGATGACCGACACGTAAAAGCGCCCCAGGGTTCGTATGTCATGGAAATCACTTTGGGACCCGAAACAGTGAGTAATAATCCATGAAACGGGCCAGAATCAGCCAACATTGTGTGTTGATGACCGACACATAAGCGCAGCTTGGGGTTCAATAACTATGGAAACCGCTTTGGGACCCCAAAATGGTGAGTAATAGTCAACAAAATGGGTCAAAATAGGACAAAACTATGAGTGTTGACGACAGACACGTAAACGCACCCCGAGAATCGTCAATCATGGAAATCACTCTGGGGCCCCAAAAATTGAGTAATCGTGCATGAAACGGACCAGAATCAGGCAAAAATGTGAGTGTTGATGACCGACACGTAAAAGCGCCCCAGGGTTCGTATGTCATAGAAATCACTTTGGGACCCGAAACAGTGAGTAATAATCCACGAAACGGGCCAGAATTAGGCAAAATTGTGTGTTGATGACCGACACATAAACGCACCCTGGGGTTTTCCAATCGTGGAGATCACTCCGGATCCCAAAACAGTGATTAATAGTCCACAAAACGGGACAGAATCGGCTAAAATTGCGAGTGTTGATGACTTACACGTAATCGCACCCTGGGCTTCGTCAATCATGGAAATCACTCTGGGACCCCAAACAGTTAGTTACAGTCCACGAAACTGGCCAGAATCGGCCAAACTTGCGAGTGTTGTTGACCAAAACATAATCGCACCCTGGGGTTCAACAACTATGGAAATCACTTCGGGGCCCCAAAACGGTGAGTAATAGTCCATGAAAACGGCCAGAATTGGACAATACTGTGAGTGTTGATGACGCACACGTAAACACACCCGGGGATCGTCAATCGAGGAACTCGCTTTGGGAAACCAAAACAGTGAGCAATAGTCCAAGAAATTAGCCAGAATTGGCCAAAATTACGAGTGTTGATGACGGACACATAAGCGCACCTTGGGGTTCAATAACTATGGAAACCGCTTTGGGAGCCAAAATGGTGAGTAATAGTCAACAAAATGGGTCAAAATTGGACAAAACTGTGAGTGTTGACGATGGACACGTAAACGCACCCCGAGAATCGTCAATCATGGAAATCACTCTGGGGCCCCAAAACGGTTAGTAATAGTGCATGAAACGGACCAGAATCAACCAAAAATGTGAGTGTTGATGACGGACACGTAAAAGCGCCCCAGGGTTCGTATGTCGTGGAAATCACTTTGGGACCCGAAACAGTGAGTAATAATCCACGAAACGGGCCAGAATCAGCCAAAATTGTGTGTTGATGACCGACACATAACGCACCCTGTGTTTTTCAATCGTGGAGATCACTCTGGATCCCAAAACAGTGATTAATAGTCCAAAAAACGGGCCAGAATCGGCTAAAATTGCGAGTGTTGATGACCTACACGTAATCGCACCCTAGGCTTCGTCAATCATGGAAATCACTCTGGGACCCCAAACAGTCAGTTACAGTCCACGAAACGGGCCAAAATCAGCCAAACTTGCGAGTGTTGTTGACCAAAAGGTAATCGCACCCTGGGGTTCAACAACTATGGAAATCACTTCGGGGACCCAAAACGGTGAGTAATAGTCCATGAAAACGGCCAGAATTGGACAAAACTGAGAGTTTTGACGACGCACACGTAAACACACCCCGGGGATCGTCAATCGAGGAACTCGCTTTGGGAAATCAAAACAGTGATCAATAGTCCAGGAAATGAGCCAGAATTAGCCAAAATTACGAGTGTTGATGACCGACACATAAGCGCAGCTTGGGGTTCAATAACTATGGAAACCGCTTTGGGAGCCAAAATGGTGAGTAATAGTCAACGAAATGGGTCAAAATTGGACAAAACTGTGAGTGTTGACGACGGACACGTAAATGCACCCCAAGAATCTTCAATCATGGAAATCACTCTGGGGCCCCAAAACGGTGAGTAATAGTGCACGAAACGGACCAGAATCAGCCAAAAATGTGAGTGTTGATGACCGACACGTAAAAGCGCCCTAGAGTTCGTATGTCGTGGAAATAACTTTGGGACCAGAAACAGTGAGTAATAATCCATGAAACGGGCCAGAATCAGCCAAAAATGTGTGTTGATGACCGACACATAAGCGCAGCTTGGGGTTCAATAACTATGGAAACCGCTTTGGGACCCCAAAATGGTGAGTAATAGTCAACAAAATGGGTCAAAATAGGACAAAACTATGAGTGTTGACGACAGACACGTAAAC
>NW_025228157.1:80256-81241 GCF_018294505.1 Triticum aestivum | reverse complement strand
GACACATAAGCGCACCTTGGGGTTCAATAACTATGGAAACCGCTTTGGGAGCCAAAATGGTGAGTAATAGTCAACGAAATGGGTCAAAATTGGACAAAACTGTGAGTGTTGACGACGGACACGTAAACGCACCCCAAGAATCTTCAATCATGGAAATCACTCTGGGGCCCCAAAACGGTGAGTAATAGTGCACGAAACGGACCAGAATCAGCCAAAAATGTGAGTGTTGATGACCGACACGTAAAAGCGCCCTAGAGTTCGTATGTCGTGGAAATAACTTTGGGACCCGAAACAGTGAGTAATAATCCATGAAACGGGCCAGAATCAGCCAAAAATGTGTGTTGATGACCGACACATAAGCGCAGCTTGGGGTTCAATAACTATGGAAACCGCTTTGGGACCCCAAAATGGTGAGTAATAGTCAACAAAATGGGTCAAAATAGGACAAAACTATGAGTGTTGACGACAGACACGTAAACGCACCCCGAGAATCATCAATCATGGAAATCACTCTGGGGCCCCAAAAGGTGAGTAATCGTGCAAGAAACGGACCAGAATCAGGCAAAAATGTGAGTGTTGATGACCGACACGTAAAAGCGCCCCAGGGTTCGTATGTCATAGAAATCACTTTGGGACCCGAAACAGTGAGTAATAATCCCCGAAACGGGCCAGAATCAGCCAAAATTGTGTGTTGATGACCGACACATAAACGCACCCTGGGGTTTTCCAATCGTGCAGATCACTCCGGATCCCAAAACAGTGATTAATAGTCCACAAAACGGGCCAGAATCGGCTAAAATTGCGAGTGTTGATGACCTACACGTAATCTCACCCTGGGCTTCGTCAATCATGGAAATCACTCTGGGACCCCAAACAGTCAGTTACAGTCCACGAAACTGGCCAGAATCGGCCAAACTTGCGAGTGTTGTTGACCAAAACATAATCGCACCCTGGGGTTCAACAACTATGGAAATCACTTCGGGGC
>NW_025228157.1:74826-78402 GCF_018294505.1 Triticum aestivum | reverse complement strand
TGGAAATCACTCTGGGACCCCAAACAGTCAGTTACAGTCCACGAAACTGGCCAGAATCGGCCAAACTTGCGAGTGTTGTTGACCAAAACATAATCGCACCCTGGGGTTCAACAACTATGGAAATCACTTTGGGGCCCCAAAATGGTGAGTAATAGTCCATGAAAACGGCCAGAATTGGACAAAACTGAGAGTGTTGACGACGCACACGTAAACACACCCGGGGATCGTCAATCGAGGAACTTGCTTTGGGAAACCAAAACAGTGAGCAATAGTCCAGGAAATGAGCCAGAATTGGCCAAAATTATGAGTGTTGATGACGGACACATAAGCGCACCTTGGGGTTCAATAACTATGGAAACCGCTTTGGGAGCCAAAATGGTGAGTAATAGTCAACGAAATGGGTCAAAATTGGACAAAACTGTGAGTGTTGACGACGGACACGTAAACGCACCCCAAGAATCTTCAATCATGGAAATCACTCTGGGGCCCCAAAACGGTGAGTAATAGTGCACGAAACGGACCAGAATCAGCCAAAAATGTGAGTGTTGATGACCGACACGTAAAAGCGCCCTAGAGTTCGTATGTCGTGGAAATAACTTTGGGACCCGAAACAGTGAGTAATAATCCATGAAACGGGCCAGAATCAGCCAAAAATGTGTGTTGATGACCGACACATAAGCGCAGCTTGGGGTTCAATAACTATGGAAACCGCTTTGGGACCCCAAAATGGTGAGTAATAGTCAACAAAATGGGTCAAAATAGGACAAAACTATGAGTGTTGACGACAGACACGTAAACGCACCCCGAGAATCGTCAATCATGGAAATCACTCTGGGGCCCCAAAAGGTGAGTAATCGTGCAAGAAACGGACCAGAATCAGGCAAAAATGTGAGTGTTGATGACCGACACGTAAAAGCGCCCCAGGGTTCGTATGTCATAGAAATCACTTTGGGACCCGAAACAGTGAGTAATAATCCCCGAAACGGGCCAGAATCAGCCAAAATTGTGTGTTGATGACCGACACATAAACGCACCCTGGGGTTTTCCAATCGTGCAGATCACTCCGGATCCCAAAACAGTGATTAATAGTCCACAAAACGGGCCGGAATCGGCTAAAATTGCGAGTGTTGATGACCTACACGTAATCTCACCCTGGGCTTCGTCAATCATGGAAATCACTCTGGGACCCCAAACAGTCAGTTACAGTCCACGAAACTGGCCAGAATCGGCCAAACTTGCGAGTGTTGTTGACCAAAACATAATCGCACCCTGGGGTTCAACAACTATGGAAATCACTTCGGGGCCCCAAAACGGTGAGTAATAGTCCATGAAAACGGCCAGAATTGGACAAAACTGTGAGTGTTGACGACGCACACGTAAACACACCCGGGGATCGTCAATCGAGGAACTTGCTTTGGGAAACCAAAACAGTGAGCTATAGTCCAGGAAATGAGCTAGAATTGGCCAAAATTACGAGTGTTGATGACGGACACGTAAGCGCAGCTTGGGGTTCAATAACTATGGAAACCGCTTTGGGACCCCAAAATGGTGAGTAATAGTCAACAAAATGGGTCAAAATAGGACAAAACTATGAGTGTTGACGACAGACACGTAAACGCACCCCGAGAATCGTCAATCATGGAAATCACTCTGGGGCCCCAAAAGGTGAGTAATCGTGCAAGAAACGGACCAGAATCAGGCAAAAATGTGAGTGTTGATGACCGACACGTAAAAGCGCCCCAGGGTTCGTATGTCATAGAAATCACTTTGGGACCCGAAACAGTGAGTAATAATCCCCGAAACGGGCCAGAATCAGCCAAAATTGTGTGTTGATGACCGACAAATAAACGCACCCTGGGGTTTTCCAATCGTGGAGATCACTCCGGATCCCAAAACAGTGATTAATAGTCCACAAAACGGGCCAGAATCGGCTAAAATTGCGAGTGTTGATGACCTACACGTAATCTCACCCTGGGCTTCGTCAATCATGGAAATCACTCTGGGACCCCAAACAGTCAGTTACAGTCCACGAAACTGGCCAGAATCGGCCAAACTTGCGAGTGTTGTTGACCAAAACATAATCGCACCCTGGGGTTCAACAACTATGGAAATCACTTCGGGGCCCCAAAACGGTGAGTAATAGTCCATGAAAACGGCCAGAATTGGACAAAACTGAGAGTGTTGACGACGCACACGTAAACACACCCGGGGATCGTCAATCGAGGAACTTGCTTTGGGAAACCAAAACAGTGAGCAATAGTCCAGGAAATGAGCCAGAATTGGCCAAAATTACGAGTGTTGATGACGGACACATAAGCGCACCTTGGGGTTCAATAACTATGGAAACCCCTTTGGGAGCCAAAATGGTGAGTAATAGTCAACAAAATGGGTCAAAATTGGACAAAACTGTGAGTGTTGACGATGGACACGTAAACGCACCCCGAGAATCGTCAATCATGGAAATCACTCTGGGGCCCCAAAACGGTTAGTAATAGTGCACGAAACGGACCAGAATCAGCCAAAAATGTGAGTGTTGATGACCGACACGTAAAAGCGCCCAGGGTTCGTATGTCGTGGAAATCACTTTGGGACCCGAAACAGTGAGTAATAATCCACGAAACGGGCCAGAATCAGCCAAAATTGTGTGTTGATGACCGACACATAAACGCACGCTGGGGTTTTTCAATCGTGGAGATCACTCCGGATCCCAAAACAATGATTAATAGTCCACAAAACGGGCCAGAATCGGCTAAAATTGCGAGTGTTGATGACCTACACGTAATCGCACCCTGGGCTTCGTCAATCATGGAAATCACTCTGGGACCCCAAACAGTCAGTTACAGTCCACGAAACGGGCCAAAATCAGCCAAACTTGCGAGTGTTGTTGACCAAAAGGTAATCGCACCCTGGGGTTCAACAACTATGGAAATCACTTCGGGGACCCAAAACGGTGAGTAATAGTCCATGAAAACGGCCAGAATTGGACAAAACTGAGAGTTTTGACGACGCACACGTAAACACACCCCGGGGATCGTCAATCGAGGAACTCGCTTTGGGAAATCAAAACAGTGATCAATAGTCCAGGAAATGAGCCAGAATTAGCCAAAATTACGAGTGTTGATGACCGACACATAAGCGCACCTTGGGGTTCAATAACTATGGAAACCGCTTTGGGAGCCAAAATGGTGAGTAATAGTCAACGAAATGGGTCAAAATTGGACAAAACTGTGAGTGTTGACGACGGACACGTAAACGCACCCCAAGAATCTTCAATCATGGAAATCACTCTGGGGCCCCAAAACGGTGAGTAATAGTGCACGAAACGGACCAGAATCAGCCAAAAATGTGAGTGTTGATGACCGACACGTAAAAGCGCCCTAGAGTTCGTATGTCGTGGAAATAACTTTGGGACCCGAAACAGTGAGTAATAATCCATGAAACGGGCCAGAATCAGCCAAAAATGTGTGTTGATGACCGACACATAAGCGCAGCTTGGGGTTCAATAACTATGGAAACCGCTTTGGGACCCCAAAATGGTGAGTAATAGTCAACAAAATGGGTCAAAATAGGACAAAA
>NW_025228157.1:64942-73967 GCF_018294505.1 Triticum aestivum | reverse complement strand
CCCCAAAAGGTGAGTAATCGTGCAAGAAACGGACCAGAATCAGGCAAAAATGTGAGTGTTGATGACCGACACGTAAAAGCGCCCCAGGGTTCGTATGTCATAGAAATCACTTTGGGACCCGAAACAGTGAGTAATAATCCCCGAAACGGGCCAGAATCAGCCAAAATTGTGTGTTGATGACCGACACATAAACGCACCCTGGGGTTTTCCAATCGTGCAGATCACTCCGGATCCCAAAACAGTGATTAATAGTCCACAAAACGGGCCAGAATCGGCTAAAATTGCGAGTGTTGATGACCTACACGTAATCTCACCCTGGGCTTCGTCAATCATGGAAATCACTCTGGGACCCCAAACAGTCAGTTACAGTCCACGAAACTGGCCAGAATCGGCCAAACTTGCGAGTGTTGTTGACCAAAACATAATCGCACCCTGGGGTTCAACAACTATGGAAATCACTTCGGGGCTCCAAAATGGTGAGTAATAGTCCATGAAAACGGCCAGAATTGGACAAAACTGTGAGTGTTGACGATGCACACGTAAACACACCCGGGGATCGTCAATCGAGGAACTTGCTTTGGGAAACCAAAACAGTGAGCAATAGTCCAGGAAATGAGCCAGAATTGGCCAAAATTACGAGTGTTGATGACGGACACATAAGCGCAGCTTGGGGTTCAATAACTATGGAAACCGCTTTGGGACCCAAAAATGGTGAGTAATAGTCAACAAAATGGGTCAAAATAGGACAAAACTATGAGTGTTGACGACAGACACGTAAACGCACCCCGAGAATCGTCAATCATGGAAATCACTCTAGGGCCCCAAAAGGTGAGTAATCGTGCAAGAAACGGACCAGAATCAGGCAAAAATGTGAGTGTTGATGACCGACACGTAAAAGCGCCCCAGGGTTCGTATGTCATAGAAATCACTTTGGGACCCGAAACAGTGAGTAATAATCCCCGAAACGGGCCAGAATCAGCCAAAATTGTGTGTTGATGACCGACACATAAACACACCCTGGGGTTTTCCAATCGTGCAGATCACTCCGGATCCCAAAACAGTGATTAATAGTCCACAAAACGGGCCAGAATCGGCTAAAATTGCGAGTGTTGATGACCTACACGTAATCTCACCCTGGGCTTCGTCAATCATGGAAATCACTCTGGGACCCCAAACAGTCAGTTACAGTCCACGAAACTGGCCAGAATCGGCCAAACTTGCGAGTGTTGTTGACCAAAACATAATCGCACCCTGGGGTTCAACAACTATGGAAATCACTTCGGGGCTCCAAAACGGTGAGTAATAGTCCATGAAAACGGCCAGAATTGGACAAAACTGTGAGTGTTGACGACGCACACGTAAACACACCCGGGGATCGTCAATCGAGGAACTTGCTTTGGGAAACCAAAACAGTGAGCAATAGTCCAGGAAATGAGCCAGAATTGGCCAAAATTACGAGTGTTGATGACGGACACATAAGCGCAGCTTGGGGTTCAATAACTATGGAAACCGCTTTGGGACCCCAAAATGGTGAGTAATAGTCAACAAAATGGGTCAAAATAGGACAAAACTATGAGTGTTGACGACAGACACGTAAACGCACCCCGAGAATCGTCAATCATGGAAATCACTCTGGGGCCCCAAAAGGTGAGTAATCGTGCAAGAAACGGACCAGAATCAGGCAAAAATGTGAGTGTTGATGACCGACACGTAAAAGCGCCCCAGGGTTCGTATGTCATAGAAATCACTTTGGGACCCGAAACAGTGAGTAATAATCCCCGAAACGGGCCAGAATCAGCCAAAATTGTGTGTTGATGACCGACACATAAACGCACACTGGGGTTTTCCAATCGTGGAGATCACTCCGGATCCCAAAACAGTGATTAATAGTCCACAAAACGGGCCAGAATCGGCTAAAATTGCGAGTGTTGATGACCTACACGTAATCTCACCCTGGGCTTCGTCAATCATGGAAATCACTCTGGGACCCCAAACAGTCAGTTACAGTCCACGAAACTGGCCAGAATCGGCCAAACTTGCGAGTGTTGTTGACCAAAACATAATCGCACCCTGGGGTTCAACAACTATGGAAATCACTTCGGGGCCCCAAAACGGTGAGTAATAGTCCATGAAAACGGCCAGAATTGGACAAAACTGAGAGTGTTGACGACGCACACGTAAACACACCCGGGGATCGTCAATCGAGGAACTTGCTTTGGGAAACCAAAACAGTGAGCAATAGTCCAGGAAATGAGCCAGAATTGGCCAAAATTACGAGTGTTGATGACGGACACATAAGCGCACCTTGGGGTTCAATAACTATGGAAACCCCTTTGGGAGCCAAAATGGTGAGTAATAGTCAACAAAATGGGTCAAAATTGGACAAAACTGTGAGTGTTGACGATGGACACGTAAACGCACCCCGAGAATCGTCAATCATGGAAATCACTCTAGGGCCCCAAAACGGTTAGTAATAGTGCACGAAACGGACCAGAATCAGCCAAAAATGTGAGTGTTGATGACCGACACGTAAAAGCGCCCAGGGTTCGTATGTCGTGGAAATCACTTTGGGACCCGAAACAGTGAGTAATAATCCACGAAACGGGCCAGAATCAGCCAAAATTGTGTGTTGATGACCGACACATAAACGCACGCTGGGGTTTTTCAATCGTGGAGATCACTCCGGATCCCAAAACAGTGATTAATAGTCCACAAAACGGGCCAGAATCGGCTAAAATTGCGAGTGTTGATGACCTACACGTAATCGCACCTGGGCTTCGTCAATCATGGAAATCACTCTGGGACCCCAAACAGTCAGTTACAGTCCACGAAACGGGCCAAAATCAGCCAAACTTGCGAGTGTTGTTGACCAAAAGGTAATCGCACCCTGGGGTTCAACAACTATGGAAATCACTTCGGGGACCCAAAACGGTGAGTAATAGTCCATGAAAACGGCCAGAATTGGACAAAACTGTGAGTGTTGACGACGCACACGTAAACACACCCGGGGATCGTCAATCGAGGAACTCGCTTTGGGAAACCAAAACAGTGAGCAATAGTCCAGGAAATGAGCCAGAATTGGCCAAAATTACGAGTGTTGATGACCAACACATAAGCGCACCTTGGGGTTCAATAACTATGGAAACCGCTTTGGGAGCCAAAATAGTGAGTAATAGTCAACAAAATGGGTCAAAATTGGACAAAACTGTGAGTGTTGACGACGGACACGTAAACGCACCCCGAGAATCGTCAATCATGGAAATCACTCTGGGGCCCCAAAACGGTGAGTAATAGTGCACGAAACGGACCAGAATCAGCCAAAAATGTGAGTGTTGATGACCGACGCGTAAAAGCGCCCCAGGGTTCGTATGTCGTGGAAATCACTTTGGGACCCGAAACAGTGAGTAATAATCCACGAAACGGGCCAAAATCAGCCAAAATTGTGTGTTGATGACCGACACATAACGCACCCTGGGTTTTTCAATCGTGGAGATCACTCCGGATCCCAAAACAGTGATTAACAGTCCAAAAAACGAGCCAGAATCGGCTAAAATTGCGAGTGTTGAAGACCTACATGTAATCGCACCCTGGGCTTCGTCAATCATGGAAATCACTCTGGGACCCCAAACAGTCAGTTACAGTCCACGAAACGGGCCAAAATCAGCCAAACTTGCGAGTGTTGTTGACCAAAACGTAATCGCACCCTGGGGTACAACAACTATGGAAATCACTTCGGGGACCCAAAACGGTGAGTAATAGTCCATGAAAACGGCCAGAATTGGACAAAACTGAGAGTGTTGACGACGCACACGTAAACACACCCCGGGGATCGTCAATCGAGGAACTCGCTTTGGGAAACCAAAACAGTGAGGAAATGAGCCAGAATGGGCCAAAATTACGAGTGTTGATGACCGACACATAAGCGCACCTTGGGGTTCAATAACTATGGAAACCGCTTTGGGAGCCAAAATGGTGAGTAATAGTCAACAAAATGGGTCAAAATTGGACAAAACTGTGAGTGTTGACGACAAACACGTAAACGCACCACGAGAATCGTCAATCATGGAAATCACTCTGGGGCCCCAAAATGGTGAGTAATAGTGCACGAAACGGACCAGAATCAGGCAAAAATGTGAGTGTTGATGACCGACACGTAAGAGCGCCCCAGGGTTCGTATGTCGTGGAAATCACTATCGGACCCGAAACAGTGAGTAATAATCCACGAAACGGGCCAGAATCAGCCAAAATTGTGTGTTGATGACCGACACATAACGCACCCTGGGTTTTTCAATCGGGGAGATCACTCCGGATCCCAAAACAGTGATTAATAGTCCAAAAAACGGGCCAGAATCGGCTAAAATTGCGAGTGTTGATGACCTACACGTAATCGCACCCTGGGCTTCGTCAATCATGGAAATCACTCTGGGACCCCAAACAGTCAGTTACAGTCCACGAAACGGGCCAAAATCAGCCAAACTTGCGAGTGTTGTTGACCAAAAGGTAATCGCACCCTGGGGTTCAACAACTATGGAAATCACTTCGGGGACCCAAAACGGTGAGTAATAGTCCATGAAAACGGCCAGAATTGGACAAAACTGAGAGTGTTGACGACGCACACGTAAACACACCCCGGGGATCATCAATCGAGGAACTCGCTTTGGGAAACCAAAACAGTGAGCAATAGTCCAGGAAATGAGCCAGAATTGGCCAAAATTACGAGTGTTGATGACCGACACATAAGCGCACCTTGGGGTTCAATAACTATGGAAACCACTTTGGGAGCCAAAATGGTGAGTAATAGTCAACAAAATGGGTCAAAATTGGACAAAACTGTGAGTGTTGACGACAGACACGTAAACGCACCCCGAGAATCCTCAATCATGGAAATCACTCTGGGGCCCCAAAACGGTGAGTAATAGTGCACGAAACGGACCAGAATCAGGCAAAAATGTGAGTGTTGATGACCGACACGTAAAAGCGCCCCAGGGTTCGTATGTCGTGGAAATCACTTTGGGACCCGAAACAGTGAGTATTAATCCACGAAACGGGCCAGAATCAGCCAAAATTGTGTGTTGATCACCGACACATAACGCACCCTGGGTTACAGTCCATGAAACGGGCCAAAATCAGCCAAACTTGCGAGTGTTGTTGACCAAAAGGTAATCACACCCTGGGGTTCAACAACTATGGAAATCACTTCGGGGACCCAAAACGGTGAGTAATAGTCCATGAAAACGGCCAGAATTGGACAAAACTGAGAGTGTTGACGACGCACACGTAAATACACCCCGGGGATCATCAATCGAGGAACTCGCTTTGGGATACCAAAACAGTGATCAATAGTCCAGGAAATGAGCCAGAATTGGCCAAAATTACGAGTGTTGATGACCGACACATAAGCGCACCTTGGGGTTCAATAACTATGGAAACCGCTTTGGGAGCCAAAATGGTGAGTAATAATCAACAAAATGGGTCAAAATTGGACAAAACTGTGAGTGTTGACGACGGACACGTAAACGCACCCCGAGAATCGTGAATCATGGAAATCACTCTGGGGCCCCAAAACGGTGAGTAATAGTGCACGAAACGGACCAGAATCAGCCAAAAATGTGAGTGTTGATGACCGACACGTAAAAGCGCCCAGGGTTCGTATGTCGTGGAAATCACTTTAGGACCCGAAACAGTGAGTAACAATCCACGAAACGGGCCAGAATCAGCAAAAATTGTGTGTTGATGACCGACACATAACGCACCCTGGGTTTTTCAATCGTGGAGATCACTCCGGATCCCAAAACAGTGATTAATAGTCCAAAAAACGAGCCAGAATCGGCTAAAATTGCGAGTGTTGAAGACCTACATGTAATCGCACCCTGGGCTTCGTCAATCATGGAAATCACTCTGGGACCCCAAACAGTCAGTTACAGTCCACGAAACGGGCCAAAATCAGCCAAACTTGCGAGTGTTGTTGACCAAAACGTAATCGCACCCTGGGGTACAACAACTATGGAAATCACTTCGGGGACCCAAAACGGTGAGTAATAGTCCATGAAAACGGCCAGAATTGGACAAAACTGAGAGTGTTGACGATGCACACGTAAACACACCCCGGGGATCGTCAATCGAGGAACTCGCTTTGGGAAACCAAAACAGTGATCAATAGTCCAGGAAATGAGCCAGAATTGGCCAAAATAACGAGTGTTGATGACCGACACATAAGCGCACCTTGGGGTTCAATAACTATGGAAACCGCTTTGGGAGCCAAAATGGTGAGTAATAGTCAACAAAATGGGTCAAAATTGGACAAAACTGTGAGTGTTGACGACAAACACGTAAACGCACCACGAGAATCGTCAATCATGGAAATCACTCTGGGGCCCCAAAACGGTGAGTAATAGTGCACGAAACGGACCAGAATCAGGCAAAAATGTGAGTGTTGATGACCGACACGTAAGAGCGCCCCAGGGTTCGTATGTCGTGGAAATCACTATCGGACCCGAAACAGTGAGTAATAATCCACGAAACGGGCCAGAATCAGCCAAAATTGTGTGTTGATGACCGACACATAACGCACCCTGGGTTTTTCAATCGGGGAGATCACTCCAGATCCCAAAACAGTGATTAATAGTCCAAAAAACGGGCCAGAATCGGCTAAAATTGCGAGTGTTGATGACCTACACGTAATCGCACCCTGGGCTTCGTCAATCATGGAAATCACTCTGGGACCCCAAACAGTCAGTTACAGTCCACGAAACGGGCCAAAATCAGCCAAACTTGCGAGTGTTGTTGACCAAAAGGTAATCGCACCCTGGGGTTCAACAACTATGGAAATCACTTCGGGGACCCAAAACGGTGAGTAATAGTCCATGAAAACGGCCAGAATTGGACAAAACTGAGAGTGTTGACGACGCACACGTAAACACACCCCGGGGATCATCAATCAAGGAACTCGCTTTGGGAAACCAAAACAGTGATCAATAGTCCAGGAAATGAGCCAGAATTGGCCAAAATTACGAGTGTTGATGACCGACACATAAGCGCACCTTGGGGTTCAATAACTATGGAAACCGCTTTGGGAGCCAAAATGGTGAGTAATAATCAACAAAATGGGTCAAAATTGGACAAAACTGTGAGTGTTGACGACGGACACGTAAACGCACCCCGAGAATCGTCAATCATGGAAATCACTCTGGGGCCCCAAAACGGTGAGTAATAGTGCACGAAACGGACCAGAATCAGCCAAAAATGTGAGTGTTGATGACCGACACGTAAAAGCGCCCAGGGTTCGTATGTCGTGGAAATCACTTTGGGACCCGAAACAGTGAGTAATAATCCACGAAACGGGCCAGAATCAGCCAAAATTGTGTGTTGATGACCGACACATAAACGCACGCTGGGGTTTTTCAATCGTGGAGATCACTCCGGATCCCAAAACAGTGATTAATAGTCCACAAAACGGGCCAGAATCGGCTAAAATTGCGAGTGTTGATGACCTACACATAATCGCACCTGGGCTTCGTCAATCATGGAAATCACTCTGGGACCCCAAACAGTCAGTTACAGTCCACGAAACGGGCCAAAATCAGCCAAACTTGCGAGTGTTGTTGACCAAAAGGTAATCGCACCCTGGGGTTCAACAACTATGGAAATCACTTCGGGGACCCAAAACGGTGAGTAATAGTCCCTGAAAACGGCCAGAATTGGAAAAACTGTGAGTGTTGACGACGCACACGTAAACACACCCGGGGATCGTCAATCGAGGAACTCGCTTTGGGAAACCAAAACAGTGAGCAATAGTCCAGGAAATGAGCCAGAATTGGCCAAAATTACGAGTGTTGATGACCAACACATAAGCGCACCTTGGGGTTCAATAACTATGGAAACCGCTTTGGGAGCCAAAATAGTGAGTAATAGTCAACAAAATGGGTCAAATTGGACAAAACTGTGAGTGTTGACAACGGACACGTAAACGCACCCCGAGAATCGTCAATCATGGAAATCACTCTGGGGCCCCAAAACGGTGAGTAATAGTGCACGAAACGGACCAGAATCAGCCAAAAATGTGAGTGTTGATGACCGACGCGTAAAAGCGCCCCAGGGTTCGTATGTCGTGGAAATCACTTTGGGACCCGAAACAGTGAGTAATAATCCACGAAACGGGCCAAAATCAGCCAAAATTGTGTGTTGATGACCGACACATAACGCACCCTGGGTTTTTCAATCGTGGAGATCACTCCGGATCCCAAAACAGTGATTAATAGTCCAAAAAACGAGCCAGAATCGACTAAAATTGCGAGTGTTGAAGACCTACATGTAATCGCACCCTGGGCTTCGTCAATCATGGAAATCACTCTGGGACCCCAAACAGTCAGTTACAGTCCACGAAACGGGCCAAAATCAGCCAAACTTGCGAGTGTTGTTGACCAAAACGTAATCGCACCCTGGGGTACAACAACTATGGAAATCAGTTCGGGGACCCAAAACGGTGAGTAATAGTCCATGAAAACGGCCAGAATTGGACAAAACTGAGAGTGTTGACGACGCACACGTAAACACACCCCGGGGATCGTCAATCGAGGAACTCGCTTTGGGAAACCAAAACAGTGATCAATAGTCCAGGAAATGAGCCAGAATTGGCCAAAATAACGAGTGTTGATGACCGACACATAAGCGCACCTTGGGGTTCAATAACTATGGAAACCGCTTTGGGAGCCAAAATGGTGAGTAATAGTCAACAAAATGGGTCAAAATTGGACAAAACTGTGAGTGTTGACGACAAACACGTAAACGCACCACGAGAATCGTCAATCATGGAAATCACTCTGGGGCCCCAAAACGGTGAGTAATAGTGCACGAAACGGACCAGAATCAGGCAAAAATGTGAGTGTTGATGACCGACACGTAAGAGCGCCCCAGGGTTCGTATGTCGTGGAAATCACTATCGGACCCGAAACAGTGAGTAATAATCCACGAAACGGGCCAGAATCAGCCAAAATTGTGTGTTGATGACCGACACATAACGCACCCT
>NW_025228157.1:53096-64575 GCF_018294505.1 Triticum aestivum | reverse complement strand
GATCCCAAAACAGTGATTAATAGTCCAAAAAACGGGCCAGAATCGGCTAAAATTGCGAGTGTTGATGACCTACACGTAATCGCACCCTGGGCTTCGTCAATCATGGAAATCACTCTGGGACCCCAAACAGTCAGTTACAGTCCACGAAACGGGCCAAAATCAGCCAAACTTGCGAGTGTTGTTGACCAAAAGGTAATCGCACCCTGGGGTTCAACAACTATGGAAATCACTTCGGGGACCCAAAACGGTGAGTAATAGTCCATGAAAACGGCCAGAATTGGACAAAACTGAGAGTGTTGACGACGCACACGTAAACACACCCCGGGGATCATCAATCAAGGAACTCGCTTTGGGAAACCAAAACAGTGATCAATAGTCCAGGAAATGAGCCAGAATTGGCCAAAATTACGAGTGTTGATGACCGACACATAAGCGCACCTTGGGGTTCAATAACTATGGAAACCGCTTTGGGAGCCAAAATGGTGAGTAATAATCAACAAAATGGGTCAAAATTGGACAAAACTGTGAGTGTTGACGACGGACACGTAAACGCACCCCGAGAATCGTCAATCATGGAAATCACTCTGGGGCCCCAAAAGGTGAGTAATAGTGCACGAAACGGACCAGAATCAGCCAAAAATGTGAGTGTTGATGACCGACACGTAAAAGCGCCCCAGGGTTCGTATGTCGTGGAAATGACTTTGGGACCCGAAAATAGTGAGTAATAATCCACGAAACGGGCCAGAATCAGCCAAAAATGTGTGTTGATGACCGAGACATAAACGCACCCTGGGGTTTTTCAATCGTGGAAATCACTCCGGATCCCAAAACAGTGATTAATAGTCCAAAAATCGGGCCAGAATCGGCTAAAATTGCGAGTGTTGATGACCTACACGTAATCGCACCCTGGGCTTCGTCAATCATGGAAATCACTCTGGGACCCCAAACAGTCAGTTACAGTCCACGAAACGGGCCAGAGTCGGCCAAAATTGCGAGTGTTGTTGACCAAAACGTAATCACACCCTGGGGTTCAACAACTATGGAAATCACTTCGGGGCCCCAAAACGGTGAGTAATAGTCCATGAAAACGGCCAGAATTGGACAAAACTGTGAGTGTTGACGACGCACACGTAAACACACTCGGGGATCGTCAATCGAGGAACTCGCTTTGGGAAACCAAAACAGTGAGCAATAGTCCAGGAAATGAGCCAGAATTGGCCAAAATTACGAGTGTTGATGACCGACACATAAGCGCACCTTCGGGTTCAATAACTATGGAAACCACTTTGGGAGCCAAAATGGTGAGTAATAGTCAACAAAATGGGTCAAAATTGGACAAAACTGTGAGTGTTGACGACAGACACGTAAACGCACCCCGAGAATCCTCAATCATGGAAATCACTCTGGGGCCCCAAAACGGTGAGTAATAGTGCACGAAACGGACCAGAATCAGGCAAAAATGTGAGTGTTGATGACCGACACGTAAAAGCGCCCCAGGGTTCGTATGTCGTGGAAATCACTTTGGGACCCGAAACAGTGAGTAATAATCCACGAAACGGGCCAAAATCAGCCAAAATTGTGTGTTGATGACCGACACATAACGCACCCTGGGTTTTTCAATCGTGGAGATCACTCCGGATCCCAAAACAGTGATTAATAGTCCAAAAAACGGGCCAGAATCGGCTAAAATTGCGAGTGTTGATGACCTACACGTAATCGCACCCTGGGCTTCGTCAATCATGGAAATCACTCTAGGACCCCAAACAGTCAGTTACAGTCCACGAAACGGGCCAAAATCAGCCAAACTTTCGAGTGTTGTTGACAAAAAGGTAATCGCACCCTGGGGTTCAACAACTATGGAAATCACTTCGGGGACCCAAAACGGTGAGTAATAGTCCATGAAAACGGCCAGAATTGGACAAAACTGAGAGTGTTGACGACGCACACGTAAACACACCCCGGGGATCGTCAATCGAGGAACTCGCTTTGGGAAACCAAAACAGTGATCAATAGTCCAGGAAATGAGCCAGAATTGGCCAAATTTACGAGTGTTGATGACCGACACATAAGCGCACCTTGGGGTTCAATAACTATGGAAACCGCTTTTGGAGCCAAAATGGTGAGTAATAGTCAACAAAATGGGTCAAAATTGGACAAAATTGTGAGTGTTGACGACGGACACGTAAACGCACCCCGAGAATTGTCAATCATGGAAATCACTCTCGGGCCCCAAAACGGTGAGTAATAGTGCACGAAACGGACCAGAATCAGCCAAAAATGTGAGTGTTGATGACCGACACGTAAAAGCGCCCCAGGGTTCGTATGTCGTGGAAATCACTTTGGGACCCGAATCCATGAAACGGGCCAGAATCAGCCAAAATTGTGTGTTGATGACCGACACATAAACGCACGCTGGGGTTTTTCAATCATGGAGATCACTCCGGATCCCAAAACAATGATTAATAGTCCACAAAACGGGCCAGAATCGGCTAAAATTGTGAGTGTTGATGACCTACACGTAATTGCACCCTGGGCTTCGTCAATAAGGGAAATCACTCTGGGACCCCAAACAGTCAGTTACAGTCCACGAAACGGGCCAGAATCGGCCAAACTTGCGAGTGTTGTTGACCAAAACATA
The DNA here is from genome assembly GCF_018294505.1 of Triticum aestivum. Classification (NCBI taxonomy): domain Eukaryota; kingdom Viridiplantae; phylum Streptophyta; class Magnoliopsida; order Poales; family Poaceae; genus Triticum; species Triticum aestivum. The sequence continues at coordinate 61,937 of NW_025228157.1, read as the reverse complement.
ATCGCACCCTGGGGTTCAACAACTATGGAAATCACTTCGGGGCCCCAAAACGGTGATTAATAGTCCATGAAAACGGCCAGAATTGGACAAAACTGAGAGTGTTGACGACGCACACGTAAACACATCCCGGGGATCGTCAATCGAGGAACTCGCTTTGGGAAACCAAAACAGTGATCAATAGTCCAGGAAATGAGCCAGAATTGGCCAAAATTACGAGTGTTGATGACCGACACATAAGCGCACCTTGGGGTTCAATAACTATGGAAACCGCTTTGGGAGCCAAAATGGTGAGTAATAGTCAACAAAATGGGTCAAAATTGGACAAAACTGTGAGTGTTGACGACGGACACGTAAACGCACCCCGAGAATTGTCAATCATGGAAATCACTCTGGGGCCCCAAAACAGTGAGTAATAGTGCACGAAACGGACCAGAATCAGGCAAAAATGTGAGTGTTGATGACCGACACGTAAAAGCGCCCCAGGGTTCGTATGTCGTGGAAATCACTTTGGGACCCGAAACAGTGAGTAATAATCCATGAAACGGGCCAGAATCAGCCAAAATTGTGTGTTGATGACCGACACATAAACGCACGCTGGGGTTTTTCAATTGTGGAGATCACTCCGGATCCCAAAACAGTGATTAATAGTCCACAAAACGGGCCAGAATCGGCTAAAATTGTGAGTGTTGATGACCTACACGTAATCGCACCCTGGGCTTCGTCAATCATGGAAATCACTCTGGGACCCCAAACAGTCAGTTACAGTCCACGAAACGGGCCAGAATCGGCCAAACTTGCGAGTGTTGTTGACCAAAACATAATCGCACCCTGGGGTTCAACAACTATGGAAATCACTTCGGGGCCCCAAAACGGTGAGTAATAGTCCATGAAAACGGCCAGAATTGGACAAAACTGTGAGTGTTGACGACGCACACGTAAACACACCCCGGGGATCGTCAATCGAGGAACTCGCTTTGGGAAACCAAAACAGTGATCAATAGTCCAGGAAATGAGCCAGAATTGGCCAAATTTACGAGTGTTGATGACCGACACATAAGCGCACCTTGGGGTTCAATAACTATGGAAACCGCTTTGGGAGCCAAAATGGTGAGTAATAGTCAACAAAATGGATCAAAATTGGACAAAACTGTGAGTGTTGACGACGGACACGTAAACGCACCCCGAGAATTGTCAATCATGGAAATCACTCTCGGGCCCCAAAACGGTGAGTAATAGTGCACGAAACGGACCAGAATCAGCCAAAAATGTGAGTGTTGATGACCGACACGTAAAAGCGCCCCAGGGTTCGTATGTCGTGGAAATCACTTTGGGACCCGAATCCATGAAACGGGCCAGAATCAGCCAAAATTGTGTGTTGATGACCGACACATAAACGCACGCTGGGGTTTTTCAATCATGGAGATCACTCCGGATCCCAAAACAGTGATTAATAGTCCACAAAACGGGCCAGAATCGGCTAAAATTGTGAGTGTTGATGACCTACACGTAATCGCACCCTGGGCTTCGTCAATCATGGAAATCACTCTGGGACCCCAAACAGTCAGTTACAGTCCACGAAACGGGCCAGAATCGGCCAAACTTGCGAGTGTTGTTGACCAAAACATAATCGCACCCTGGGGTTCAACAACTATGGAAATCACTTCGGGGCCCCAAAACGGTGAGTAATAGTCCATGAAAACGGCCAGAATTGGACAAAACTGAGAGTGTTGACGACGCACACGTAAACACACCCCGGGGATCGTCAATCGAGGAACTCACTTTGGGAAACCAAAACAGTGATCAATAGTCCAGGAAATGAGCCAGAATTGGCCAAAATTACGAGTGTTGATGACCGACACATAAGCGCACCTTGGGGTTCAATAACTATGGAAACCGCTTTGGGAGCCAAAATGGTGAGTAATAGTCAACAAAATGGGTCAAAATTGGACAAAACTGTGAGTGTTGACGACGGACACGTAAAGGCACCCCGAGAATTGTCAATCATGGAAATCACTCTGGGGCCCCAAAACGGTGAGTAATAGTGCACGAAACGGACCAGAATCAGCCAAAAATGTGAGTGTTGATGACCGACACGTAATAGCGCCCCAGGGTTCGTATGTCGTGGAAATCACTTTGGGACCCGAAACAGTGAGTAATAATCCATGAAACGGGCCAGAATCAGCCAAAATTGTGTGTTGATGACCGACACATAAACGCACGCTGGGGTTTTTCAATCGTGGAGATCACTCCGGATCACAAAACAGTGATTAATAGTCCACAAAACGGGCCAGAATCGGCTAAAATTGTGAGTGTTGATGACCTACACGTAACCGCACCCTGGGCTTTGTCAATCATGGAAATCACTCTGGGACCCCAAACAGTCAGTTACAGTCCACGAAACGGGCCAGAATCGGCCAAACTTGCGAGTGTTGTTGACCAAAACATAATCGCACCCTGGGGTTCAACAACTATGGAAATCACTTCGGGGCCCCAAAACGGTGAGTAATAGTCCATGAAAACGGCCAGAATTGGACAAAACTGTGAGTGTTGACGACGCACACGTAAACACACCCGGGGATCGTCAATCGAGGAACTCGCTTTGGGAAACCAAAACAGTGAGCAATAGTCCAGGAAATGAGCCAGAATTGGCCAAAATTACGAGTGTTGATGACCAACACATAAGCGCACCTTGGGGTTCAATAACTATGGAAACCGCTTTGGGTGCCAAAATGGTGAGTAATAGTCAACAAAATGGGTCAAAATTGGACAAAACTCTGAGTGTTGACGACGGACACGTAAACGCACCCCGAGAATCGTCAATCATGGAAATCACTCTGGGGCCCCAAAACGGTGAGTAATAGTGCACGAAACGGACCAGAATCAGCCAAAAATGTGAGTGTTGATGACCGACGCGTAAAAGCGCCCGAGGGTTCGTATGTCGTGGAAATCACTTTGGGACCCGAAACAGTGAGTAATAATCCACGAAACGGGCCAGAATCAGGCAAAATTGTGTGTTGATGACCGACACATAACGCACCCTGGGTTTTTCAATCGTGGAGATCACTCCGGATCCCAAAACAATGATTAATAGTCCAAAAAACGAGCCAGAATCGGCTAAAATTACGAGTGTTGAAGACCTACATGTAATCGCACCCTGGGCTTCGTCAATCATGGAAATCACTCTGGGACCCCAAACAGTCAGTTACAGTCCACGAAACGGGCCAAAATCAGCCAAACTTGCGAGTGTTGTTGACCAAAACGTAATCGCACCCTGGGGTACAACAACTATGGAAATCACTTCGGGGACCCAAAATGGTGAGTAATAGTCCATGAAAACGGCCAGAATTGGACAAAACTGAGAGTGTTGACGATGCACACGTAAACACACCCCGGGGATCGTCCATCGAGGAACTCGCTTTGGGAAACCAAAACAGTGATCAATAGTCCAGGAAATGAGCCAGAATTGGCCAAAATTACGAGTGTTGATGACCAACACATAAGCGCACCTTGGGGTTCAATAACTATGGAAACCGCTTTGGGAGCCAAAATAGTGAGTAATAGTCAACAAAATGGGTCAAAATTGGACAAAACTCTGAGTGTTGACGACGGACACGTAAACGCACCCCGAGAATCGTCAATCATGGAAATCACTCTGGGGCCCCAAAACGGTGAGTAATAGTGCACGAAACGGACCAGAATCAGCCAAAAATGTGAGTGTTGATGACCGACGCGTAAAAGCGCCCGAGGGTTCGTATGTCGTGGAAATCACTTTGGGACCCGAAACAGTGAGTAATAATCCACGAAACGGGCCAGAATCAGGCAAAATTGTGTGTTGATGACCGACACATAACGCACCCTGGGTTTTTCAATCGTGGAGATCACTCCGGATCCCAAAACAATGATTAATAGTCCAAAAAACGAGCCAGAATCGGCTAAAATTACGAGTGTTGAAGACCTACATGTAATCGCACCCTGGGCTTCGTCAATCATGGAAATCACTCTGGGACCCCAAACAGTCAGTTACAGTCCACGAAACGGGCCAAAATCAGCCAAACTTGCGAGTGTTGTTGACCAAAACGTAATCGCACCCTGGGGTACAACAACTATGGAAATCACTTCGGGGACCCAAAATGGTGAGTAATAGTCCATGAAAACGGCCAGAATTGGACAAAACTGAGAGTGTTGACGACGCACACGTAAACACACCCCGGGGATCGTCCATCGAGGAACTCGCTTTGGGAAACCAAAACAGTGATCAATAGTCCAGGAAATGAGCCAGAATTGGCCAAAATTACGAGTGTTGATGACCGACACATAAGCGCACCTTGGGGTTCAATAACTATGGAAACCGCTTTGGGAGCCAAAATGGTGAGTAATAGTCAACAAAATGGGTCAAAATTGGACAAAACTGTGAGTGTTGACGACGGACACGTAAACGCACTCCGAGAATTGTCAATCATGGAAATCACTCTCGGGCCCCAAAACGGTGAGTAATAGTGCACGAAACGGACCAGAATCAGCCAAAAATGTGAGTGTTGATGACCGACACGTAAAAGCGCCCCAGGGTTCGTATGTCGTGGAAATCACTTTGGGACCCGAAACAGTGAGTAATAATCCATGAAACGGGCCAGAATCAGCCAAAATTGTGTGTTGATGACCGACACATAAACGCACGCTGGGGTTTTTCAATCGTGGAGATCACTCCGGATCCCAAAACAGTGATTAATAGTCCACAAAACGGGCCAGAATCGGCTAAAATTGTGAGTGTTGATGACCTACACGTAATCGCACCCTGGGCTTCGTCAATCATGGAAATCACTCTGGGACCCCAAACAGTCAGTTACAGTCCATGAAACGGGCCAGAATCGGCCAAACTTGCGAGTGTTGTTGACCAAAACATAATCGCACCCTGGGGTTCAACAACTATGGAAATCACTTCGGGGCCCCAAAATGGTGAGTAATAGTCCATGAAAACGGCCAGAATTGGACAAAACTGTGAGTGTTGACGACGCACACGTAAACACACCCGGGGATCGTCAATCGAGGAACTCGCTTTGGGAAACCAAAATAGTGAGCAATAGTCCAGGAAATGAGCCAGAATTGGCCAAAATTACGAGTGTTGATGACCAACACATAAGCACACCTTGGGGTTCAATAACTATGGAAACCGCTTTGGGAGCCAAAATGGTGAGTAATAGTCAACAAAATGGGTCAAAATTGGACAAAACTGTGAGTGTTGACGACGGACACGTAAACGCACCGCGAGAATCGTCAATCATGGAAATCACTCTGGGGCCCCAAAACGGTGAGTAATAGTGCACGAAACGGACCAGAATCAGCCAAAAATGTGAGTGTTGATGACCGACACGTAAAAGCGCCCCAGGGTTCGTATGTCGTGGAAATCACTTTGGGACCCGAAATAGTGAGTAATAATCCATGAAACGGGCCAGAATCAGCCAAAATTGTGTGTTGATGACCGACACATAAACGCACGCTGGGGTTTTTCAATCGTGGAGATCACTCCGGATCCCAAAACAGTGATTAATAGTCCACAAAATGGGCCAGAATCGGCTAAAATTGCGAGTGTTGATGACCTACACGTAATCGCAGCCTGGGCTTCGTCAATCATGGAAATCACTCTGGGACCCCAAACAGTCAGTTACAGTCCACGAAACGGGCCAGAATCGGCCAAACTTGCGAGTATTGTTGACCAAAACATAATCGCACCCTGGGGTTCAACAACTATGGAAATCACTTCGGGGCCCCAAAACTGTGAGTAATAGTCCATGAAAACGGCCAGAATTGGAGAAAACTGTGAGTGTTGACGACGCACACATAAACACACCCGGGGATCGTCAATCGAGGAACTCGCTTTGGGAAACCAAAACAGTGAGCAATAGTCCAGGAAATGAGCCAGAATTGGCCAAAATTACGAGTGTTGATGACCAACACATAAGCGCACCTTGGGGTTCAATAACTATGGAAACCGCTTTGGGAGCCAAAATGGTGAGTAATAGTCAACAAAATGGGTCAAAATTGGACAAAACTGTGAGTGTTCACGACGGACACGTAAACGCACCCCGAGAATCGTCAATCATGGAAATCACTCTGGGGCCCCAAAACGGTGAGTAATAGTGCACGAAATGGACCAGAATCAGCCAAAAATGTGAGTGTTGATGACCGACGCGTAAAAGCGCCCAGGGTTCGTATGTCGTGGAAATCACTTTGGGACCCGAAACAGTGAGTAATAATCCACGAAACGGGCCAGAATCAGCCAAAATTGTGTGTTGATGACCGACACATAACGCACCCTGGGTTTTTCAATCGTGGAGATCACTCCGGATCCCAAAACAGTGATTAATAGTCCAAAAAACGAGCCAGAATTGGCTAAAATTACGAGTGTTGAAGACCTACATGTAATCGCACCCTGGGCTTCGTCAATCATGGAAATCACTCTGGGACCCCAAACAGTCAGTTACAGTCCACGAAACGGGCCAAAATCAGCCAAACTTGCGAGTGTTGTTGACCGAAACGTAATCGCACCCTGGGGTACAACAACTATGGAAATCACTTCGGGGACCCAAAATGGTGAGTAATAGTCCATGAAAACGGCCAGAATTGGACAAAACTGAGAGTGTTGACGACGCACACGTAAACACACCCCGGGGATCGTCAATCGAGGAACTCGCTTTGGGAAACCAAAACAGTTATCAATAGTCCAGGAAATGAGCCAGAATTGGCCAAAATTACGAGTGTTGATGACCGACACATAAGCGCACCTTGGGGTTCAATAACTATGGAAACCGCTTTGGGAGCCAAAATGGTGAGTAATAGTCAACAAAATGGGTCAAAATTGGACAAAACTGTGAGTGTTGACGATGGACACGTAAACGCACCCCGAGAATCGTAAATCATGGAAATCACTCTGGGGCCCCAAAACGGTGAGTAATAGTGCACGAAACGGACCAGAATCAGGCAAAAATGTGAGTGTTGATGACCGACACTTAAAAGCACCCCAGGGTTCGTATGTCGTGGAAATCACTTTGGGACCCGAAACAGTGAGTAATAATCCATGAGACGGGCCAGAATCAGCCAAAATTGTGTGTTGATGACCGACACATAAACGCACGCTGGGGTTTTTCAATCGTGGAGATCACTCCGGATCCCAAAACAGTGATTAATAGTCCACAAAACGGGCCGGAATCGGCTAAAATTGCGAGTGTTGATGACCTACACGTAATCGCACCCTGGGCTTCGTCAATCATGGAAATCACTCTGGGACCCCAAACAGTCAGTTACAGTCCATGGAACGGGCCAGAATCGGCCAAACTTGCGAGTGTTGTTGACCAAAACGTAATCGCACCCTGGGTTCAACAACTATGGAAATCACTTCGGGGACCCACAACGGTGAGTAATAGTCCATGAAAACGGCCAGAATTGGACAAAACTGTGAGTGTTGACGACGCACACATAAACAAACCCCGGGGATCGTCAATCGAGGAACTCGCTTTGGGAAACCAAAACAGTGATCAATAGTCCAGGAAATGAGCCAGAATTGGCCAAAATTACGAGTGTTGATGAACGACACATAAGCGCACCTTGGGGTTCAATAACTATGGAAACCGCTTTGGGAGCCAAAATGGTGAGTAATAGTCAAAAAAATGGGTCAAAATTGGACAAAACTGTGAGTGTTGACGACGGACACGTAAACGCACCCCGAGAATCGTCAATCATGGAAATCACTCTGGGGCCCCAAAAGGTGAGTAATAGTGCACGAAACGGACCAGAATCAGGCAAAAATGTGAGTGTTGATGACCGACACGTAAAAGCGCCCCAGGGTTCGTATGTCGTGGAAATCACTTTGGGACCCGAAACAGTGAGTAATAATCCACGAAACAGGCCAGAATCAGCCAAAATTGTGTGTTGATGACTGACATATAACGCACCCTGGGTTTTTCAATCGTGGAGATCACTCCGGATCCCAAAACAGTGATTAATAGTCCAAAAAACGGGCCAGAATCGGCTAAAATTACGAGTGTTGAAGACCTACATGTAATCGCACCCTGGGCTTCGTCAATCATGGAAATCACTCTGGGACCCCAAACAGTCAGTTACAGTCCACGAAACGGGCCAAAATCAGCCAAACTTGCGAGTGTTGTTGACCGAAACGTAATCGCACCCTGGGGTACAACAACTATGGAAATCACTTCGGGGACCCAAAATGGTGAGTAATAGTCCATGAAAACGGCCAGAATTGGACAAAACTGAGAGTGTTGACGACGCACACGTAAACACACCCCGGGGATCGTCAATCGAGGAACTCGCTTTGGGAAACCAAAACAGTTATCAATAGTCCAGGAAATGAGCCAGAATTGGCCAAAATTACGAGTGTTGATGACCGACACATAAGCGCACCTTGGGGTTCAATAACTATGGAAACCGCTTTGGGAGCCAAAATGGTGAGTAATAGTCAACAAAATGGGTCAAAATTGGACAAAACTGTGAGTGTTGACGATGGACACGTAAACGCACCCCGAGAATCGTAAATCATGGAAATCACTCTGGGGCCCCAAAACGGTGAGTAATAGTGCACGAAACGGACCAGAATCAGGCAAAAATGTGAGTGTTGATGACCGACACTTAAAAGCACCCCAGGGTTCGTATGTCGTGGAAATCACTTTGGGACCCGAAACAGTGAGTAATAATCCATGAGACGGGCCAGAATCAGCCAAAATTGTGTGTTGATGACCGACACATAAACGCACGCTGGGGTTTTTCAATCGTGGAGATCACTCCGGATCCCAAAACAGTGATTAATAGTCCACAAAACGGGCCGGAATC
>NW_025228157.1:40759-50470 GCF_018294505.1 Triticum aestivum | reverse complement strand
CAGTCAGTTACAGTCCATGGAACGGGCCAGAATCGGCCAAACTTGCGAGTGTTGTTGACCAAAACGTAATCGCACCCTGGGGTTCAACAACTATGGAAATCACTTCGGGGACCCAAAACGGTGAGTAATAGTCCATGAAAACGGCCAGAATTGGACAAAACTGTGAGTGTTGACGACGCACACGTAAACACACCCCGGGGATCGTCAATCGAGGAACTCGCTTTGGGAAACCAAAACAGTGATCAATAGTCCAGGAAATGAGCCAGAATTGGCCAAATTTACGAGTGTTGATGACCAACACATAAGCGCACCTTGGGGTTCAATAACTATGGAAACCGCTTTGGGAGCCAAAATGGTGAGTAATAGTCAACAAAATGGGTCAAAATTGGACAAAACTGTGATTGTTGACGACGGACACGTAAACGCACCCCGAGAATCGCCAATCATGGAAATCACTCTGGGGCCCCAAAACGGTGAGTAATAGTGCACGAAACGGACCAGAATCAGCCAAAAATGTGAGTGTTGATGACCGACACGTAAAAGCGCCCCAGGGTTCGTATGTCGTGGAAATCACTTTGGGACCCGAAAATAGTGAGTAATAATCCACGAAACGGGCCAGAATCATCCAAAAATGTGTGTTGATGACCGAGACATAAACGCACGCTGGGGTTTTTCAATCGTGGAAATCACTCCGGATCCCAAAACAGTGATTAATAGTCCAAAAAACGGGCCAGAATCGGCTAAAATTGCGAGTGTTGATGACCTACACTTAATCGCACCCTGGGCTTCATCAATCATGGAAATCACTCTGGGACCCCAAACAGTCAGTTACAGTCCACGAAACGGGCCAGAGTTGGCCAAAATTGCGAGTGTTGTTGACCAAAACGTAATCGCACCCTGGGGTTCAACAACTATGGAAATCACTTCGGGGCCCCAAAACGGTGAGTAATAGTCCATGAAAACGGCCAGAATTGGACAAAACTGTGAGTGTTGACGACACACACGTAAACACACACGGGGATCGTCAATAGAGGAACTCGCTTTGGGAAACCAAAACAGTGAGCAATAGTCCAGGAAATGAGCCAGAATTGGCCAAAATTACGAGTGTTGATGACCGACACATAAGCGCACCTTGGGGTTCAATAACTATGGAAACCGCTTTGGGAGCCAAAATGGTGAGTAATAGTCAACAAAATGGGTCAAAATTGGACAAAACTGTGAGTGTTGACGACGGACACGTAAATGCACCCCGAGAATCGTCAATCATGGAAATCACTCTGGGGCCCCAAAACGGTGAGTAATAGTGCACGAAACGGACCAGAATCAGGCAAAAATGTGAGTGTTGATGACCGACACATAAAAGCGCCCAGGGTTCGTATGTCGTGGAAATCACTTTGGGACCCGAAACAGTGAGTAATAATCAACGAAACGGGCCAGAATCAGCCAAAATTGTGTGTTGATGACCGACACATAACGCACCCTGGGTTTTTCAATCGTGGAGATCACTCCGGATCCCAAAACAGTGATCAATAGTCCAAAAAACGGGCCAGAATCGGCTAAAATTGCGAGTGTTGAAGACCTACACGTAATCGCACCCTGGGCTTCGTCAATCATGGAAATCACTCTGGGACCCCAAACAGTCAGTTACAGTCCACGAAACGGGCCAAAATCAGCCAAACTTTCGAGTGTTGTTGACCAAAAGGTAATCGCACCCTGGGGTTCAACAACTATGGAAATCACTTCGGGGACCCAAAAGGGTGAGTAATAGTCCGTGAAAACGGCCAGAATTGGACAAAACTGAGAGTGTTGACGACGCACACGTAAACACACCCCGGGGATCATCAATCGAGGAACTCGCTTTGGGAAACCAAAACAGTGATCAATAGTCCAGGAAATGAGCCAGAATTGGCCAAAATTATGAGTGTTGATGACCGACACATAAGCGCACCTTGGGGTTCAGTAACTATGGAAACCGCTTTGGGAGCCAAAATGAGTAATAGTCAACAAAATGGGTCAAAATTGGACAAAACTGTGAGTGTTGACGACGGACACGTAAACGCACCCCGAGAATCGTCAATCATGGAAATCACTCTGGGGCCCCAAAACGGTGAGTAATAGTGCACGAAACGGACCAGAATCAGGCAAAAATGTGAGTGTTGATGACCGACACTTAAAAGCACCCCAGGGTTTGTATGTCGTGGAAATCACTTTGGGACCCGAAATAGTGAGTAATAATCCATGAGACGGGCCAGAATCAGCCAAAATTGTGTGTTGATGACCGACACATAAACGCACGCTGGGGTTTTTCAATCGTGGAGATCACTCCGGATTCCAAAACAGTGATTAATAGTCCACAAAACGGGCCAGAATCGGCTAAAATTGCGAGTGTTGATGACCTACACGTAATCGCACCCTGGGCTTCGTCAATCATGGAAATCACTCTGGGACCCCAAACAGTCAGTTACAGTCCATGGAACGGGCCAGAATCGGCCAAACTTGCGAGTGTTGTTGACCAAAACGTAATCGCACCCTGGGGTTCAACAACTATGGAAATCACTTCGGGGACCCAAAACGGTGAGTAATAGTCCATGAAAACGGCCAGAATTGGACAAAACTGTGAGTGTTGACGACGCACACATAAACACACCCCGGGGATCGTCAATCGAGGAACTCGCTTTGGGAAACCAAAACAGTGATCAATAGTCCAGGAAATGAGCCAGAATTGGCCAAAATTACGAGTGTTGATGACCGGCACATAAGCGCACCTTGGGGTTCAATAACTATGGAAACCGCTTTGGGAGCCAAAATGGTGAGTAATAGTCAACAAAATGGGTCAAAATTGGACAAAACTGTGAGTGTTGACGACGGACACGTAAACGCACCCCGAGAATCGTCAATCATGGAAATCACTCTGGGGCCCCAAAACGGTGAGTAATAGTGCACGAAACGGACCAGAATCAGCCAAAAATGTGAGTGTTGATGACCAACACGTAAAAGCGCCCCAGGGTTCGTATGTCGTGGAAATCACTTTGGGACCCGAAATAGTGAGTAATAATCCATGAAACGGGCCAGAATCAGCCAAAATTGTGTGTTGATGACCGACACATAAACGCACGCTGGGGTTTTTCAATCGTGGAGATCACTCCGGATCCCAAAACAGTGATTAATAGTCCACAAAATGGGCCAGAATCGGCTAAAATTGCGAGTGTTGATGACCTACACGTAATCGCAGCCTGGGCTTCGTCAATCATGGAAATCACTCTGGGACCCCAAACAGTCAGTTACAGTCCACGAAACGGGCCAGAATCGGCCAAACTTGCGAGTATTGTTGACCAAAACATAATCGCACCCTGGGGTTCAACAACTATGGAAATCACTTCGGGGCCCCAAAACTGTGAGTAATAGTCCATGAAAACGGCCAGAATTGGAGAAAACTGTGAGTGTTGACGACGCACACGTAAACACACCCGGGGATCGTCAATCGAGGAACTCGCTTTGGGAAACCAAAACAGTGAGCAATAGTCCAGGAAATGAGCCAGAATTGGCCAAAATTACGAGTGTTGATGACCAACACATAAGCGCACCTTGGGGTTCAATAACTATGGAAACCGCTTTGGGAGCCAAAATGGTGAGTAATAGTCAACAAAATGGGTCAAAATTGGACAAAACTGTGAGTGTTCACGACGGACACGTAAACGCACCCCGAGAATCGTCAATCATGGAAATCACTCTGGGCCCCAAAACGGTGAGTAATAGTGCACGAAATGGACCAGAATCAGCCAAAAATGTGAGTGTTGATGACCGACGCGTAAAAGCGCCCCAGGGTTCGTATGTCGTGGAAATCACTTTGGGACCCGAAACAGTGAGTAATAATCCACGAAACGGGCCAGAATCAGCCAAAATTGTGTGTTGATGACCGACACATAACGCACCCTGGGTTTTTCAATCGTGGAGATCACTCCGGATCCCAAAACAGTGATTAATAGTCCAAAAAACGAGCCAGAATCGGCTAAAATTACGAGTGTTGAAGACCTACATGTAATCGCACCCTGGGCTTCGTCAATCATGGAAATCACTCTGGGACCCCAAACAGTCAGTTACAGTCCACGAAACGGGCCAAAATCAGCCAAACTTGCGAGTGTTGTTGACCGAAACGTAATCGCACCCTGGGGTACAACAACTATGGAAATCACTTCGGGGACCCAAAATGGTGAGTAATAGTCCATGAAAACGGCCAGAATTGGACAAAACTGAGAGTGTTGACGACGCACACGTAAACACACCCCGGGGATCGTCAATCGAGGAACTCGCTTTGGGAAACCAAAACAGTTATCAATAGTCCAGGAAATGAGCCAGAATTGGCCAAAATTACGAGTGTTGATGACCGACACATAAGCGCACCTTGGGGTTCAATAACTATGGAAACCGCTTTGGGAGCCAAAATGGTGAGTAATAGTCAACAAAATGGGTCAAAATTGGACAAAACTGTGAGTGTTGACGATGGACACGTAAACGCACCCCGAGAATCGTAAATCATGGAAATCACTCTGGGGCCCCAAAACGGTGAGTAATAGTGCACGAAACGGACCAGAATCAGGCAAAAATGTGAGTGTTGATGACCGACACTTAAAAGCACCCCAGGGTTCGTATGTCGTGGAAATCACTTTGGGACCCGAAACAGTGAGTAATAATCCATGAGACGGGCCAGAATCAGCCAAAATTGTGTGTTGATGACCGACACATAAACGCACGCTGGGGTTTTTCAATCGTGGAGATCACTCCGGATCCCAAAACAGTGATTAATAGTCCACAAAACGGGCCGGAATCGGCTAAAATTGCGAGTGTTGATGACCTACACGTAATCGCACCCTGGGCTTCGTCAATCATGGAAATCACTCTGGGACCCCAAACAGTCAGTTACAGTCCATGGAACGGGCCAGAATCGGCCAAACTTGCGAGTGTTGTTGACCAAAACGTAATCGCACCCTGGGTTCAACAACTATGGAAATCACTTCGGGGACCCAAAACGGTGAGTAATAGTCCATGAAAACGGCCAGAATTGGACAAAACTGTGAGTGTTGACGACGCACACATAAACAAACCCCGGGGATCGTCAATCGAGGAACTCGCTTTGGGAAACCAAAACAGTGATCAATAGTCCAGGAAATGAGCCAGAATTGGCCAAAATTACGAGTGTTGATGAACGACACATAAGCGCACCTTGGGGTTCAATAACTATGGAAACCGCTTTGGGAGCCAAAATGGTGAGTAATAGTCAAAAAAATGGGTCAAAATTGGACAAAACTGTGAGTGTTGACGACGGACACGTAAACGCACCCCGAGAATCGTCAATCATGGAAATCACTCTGGGGCCCCAAAAGGTGAGTAATAGTGCACGAAACGGACCAGAATCAGGCAAAAATGTGAGTGTTGATGACCGACACGTAAAAGCGCCCCAGGGTTCGTATGTCGTGGAAATCACTTTGGGACCCGAAACAGTGAGTAATAATCCACGAAACAGGCCAGAATCAGCCAAAATTGTGTGTTGATGACCGACATATAACGCACCCTGGGTTTTTCAATCGTGGAGATCACTCCGGATCCCAAAACAGTGATTAATAGTCCAAAAAACGGGCCAGAATCGGCTAAAATTGCGAGTGTTGATGACCTACACGTAATCGCACCCTGGGCTTCGTCAATCATGGAAATCACTCTGGGACCCCAAGCAGTCAGTTACAGTCCATGGAACGGGCCAGAATCGGCCAAACTTGCGAGTGTTGTTGACCAAAACGTAATCGCACCCTGGGGTTCAACAACTATGGAAATCACTTCGGGGACCCAAAACGGTGAGTAATAGTCCATGAAAACGGCCAGAATTGGACAAAACTGTGAGTGTTGACGACGCACACGTAAACACACCCCGGGGATCGTCAATCGAGGAACTCGCTTTGGGAAACCAAAACAGTGATCAATAGTCCAGGAAATGAGCCAGAATTGGCCAAATTTACGAGTGTTGATGACCAACACATAAGCGCACCTTGGGGTTCAATAACTATGGAAACCGCTTTGGGAGCCAAAATGGTGAGTAATAGTCAACAAAATGGGTCAAAATTGGACAAAACTGTGATTGTTGACGACGGACACGTAAACGCACCCCGAGAATCGCCAATCATGGAAATCACTCTGGGGCCCCAAAACGGTGAGTAATAGTGCACGAAACGGACCAGAATCAGCCAAAAATGTGAGTGTTGATGACCGACACGTAAAAGCGCCCCAGGGTTCGTATGTCGTGGAAATCACTTTGGGACCCGAAAATAGTGAGTAATAATCCACGAAACGGGCCAGAATCATCCAAAAATGTGTGTTGATGACCGAGACATAAACGCACGCTGGGGTTTTTCAATCGTGGAAATCACTCCGGATCCCAAAACAGTGATTAATAGTCCAAAAAACGGGCCAGAATCGGCTAAAATTGCGAGTGTTGATGACCTACACTTAATCGCACCCTGGGCTTCATCAATCATGGAAATCACTCTGGGACCCCAAACAGTCAGTTACAGTCCACGAAACGGGCCAAAATCAGCCAAACTTGCGAGTGTTGTTGACCAAAACGTAATCGCACCCTGGGGTTCAACAACTATGGAAATCACTTCGGGGGCCCAAAACGGTGAGTAATAGTCCATGAAAACGGCCAGAATTGGACAAAACTGTGAGTGTTGACGACACACACGTAAACACACACGGGGATCGTCAATAGAGGAACTCGCTTTGGGAAACCAAAACAGTGAGCAATAGTCCAGGAAATGAGCCAGAATTGGCCAAAATTACGAGTGTTGATGACCGACACATAAGCGCACCTTGGGGTTCAATAACTATGGAAACCGCTTTGGGAGCCAAAATGGTGAGTAATAGTCAACAAAATGGGTCAAAATTGGACAAAACTGTGAGTGTTGACGACGGACACGTAAATGCACCCCGAGAATCGTCAATCATGGAAATCACTCTGGGGCCCCAAAACGGTGAGTAATAGTGCACGAAACGGACCAGAATCAGGCAAAAATGTGAGTGTTGATGACCGACACATAAAAGCGCCCAGGGTTCGTATGTCGTGGAAATCACTTTGGGACCCGAAACAGTGAGTAATAATCAACGAAACGGGCCAGAATCAGCCAAAATTGTGTGTTGATGACCGACACATAACGCACCCTGGGTTTTTCAATCGTGGAGATCACTCCGGATCCCAAAACAGTGATCAATAGTCCAAAAAACGTGCCAGAATCGGCTAAAATTGCGAGTGTTGAAGACCTACACGTAATCGCACCCTGGGCTTCGTCAATCATGGAAATCACTCTGGGACCCCAAACAGTCAGTTACAGTCCACGAAACGGGCCAAAATCAGCCAAACTTTCGAGTGTTGTTGACCAAAAGGTAATCGCACCCTGGGGTTCAACAACTATGGAAATCACTTCGGGGACCCAAAAGGGTGAGTAATAGTCCGTGAAAACGGCCAGAATTGGACAAAACTGAGAGTGTTGACGACGCACACGTAAACACACCCCGGGGATCATCAATCGAGGAACTCGCTTTGGGAAACCAAAACAGTGATCAATAGTCCAGGAAATGAGCCAGAATTGGCCAAAATTATGAGTGTTGATGACCGACACATAAGCGCACCTTGGGGTTCAGTAACTATGGAAACCGCTTTGGGAGCCAAAATGAGTAATAGTCAACAAAATGGGTCAAAATTGGACAAAACTGTGAGTGTTGACGACGGACACGTAAACGCACCCCGAGAATCGTCAATCATGGAAATCACTCTGGGGCCCCAAAACGGTGAGTAACAGTGCACGAAACGGACCAGAATCAGCCAAAAATGTGAGTGTTGATGACCGACACGTAAAAGCGCCCCAGGGTTCGTATGTCGTGGAAATCACTTTGGGACCCGAAACAATGAGTAATAATCCATGAAACGGGCCAGAATCAGCCAAAATTGTGTGTTGATGACCGACACATAAACGCACGCTGGGGTTTTTCAATCATGGAGATCACTCCGGATCCCAAAACAGTGATTAATAGTCCACAAAACGGGCCAGAATCGGCTAAAATTGCGAGTGTTGATGACCTACACGTAATCGCACCCTGGGCTTCGTCAATCATGGAAATCACTCTAGGACCCCAAACATTCAGTTACAGTCCACGAAACGGGCCAGAATCGGCCAAACTTGCGAGTGTTGTTGACCAAAACATAATCGCACCCTAGGGTTCAACAACTATGGAAATCACTTCGGGGACCCAAAACGGTGAGTAATAGTCCATGAAAACGGCCAGAATTGGACAAAACTGTGAGTGTTGATGACGCACACGTAAACACACCCGGGGATCGTCAATCGAGGAACTCGCTTTGGGAAACCAAAACAGTGAGCAATAGTCTAGGAAATGAGCCAGAATTGGCCAAAATTACGAGTGTTGATGACCAACACATAAGCGCACCTTGGGGTTCAATAACTATGGAAACCGCTTTGGGAGCCAAAATGGTGAGTAATAGTCAACAAAATGGGTCAAAATTGGACAAAACTGTGAGTGTTGACGACGGACACGTAAACGCACCCCGAGAATCGTCAATCATTGAAATCACTCTGGGGCCCCAAAACGGTGAGTAATAGTGCACGAAACGGACCAGAATCAGCCAAAAATGTGAGTGTTGATGACCGACGCGTAAAAGCGCCCCAGGGTTCGTATGTCATGGAAATCACTTTGGGACCCGAAACAGTGAGTAATAATCCACGAAACGGGCCAGAATCAGCCAAAATTGTGTGTTGATGACCGACACATAACGCACCCTGGGTTTTTCAATCGTGGAGATCACTCCGGATCCCAAAACAGTGATTAATACTCCAAAAAACGAGCCAGAATCGGCTAAAATTGCGAGTGTTGAAGACCTACACGTAATCGCACCCTGGGCTTCGTCAATCATGGAAATCACTCTGGGACCCCAAACAGTCAGTTACAGTCCACGAAACGGGCCAAAATCAGCCAAACTTTCGAGTGTTGTTGACCAAAAGGTAATCGCACCCTGGGGTTCAACAACTATGGAAATCACTTCGGGGACCCAAAAAGGTGAGTAATAGTCCATGAAAACGGCCAGAATTGGACAAAACTGAGAGTGTTGACGACGCACACGTAAACACAACCCGGGGATCGTCAATCGAGGAACTCGCTTTGGGAAACCAAAACAGTGATCAATAGTCCAGGAAATGAGCCAGAATTGGCCAAAATTACGAGTGTTGATGACCGACACATAAGCGCACCTTGGGGTTCAATAACTATGGAAACCGCTTTGGGAGCCAAAATGGTGAGTAATAGTCAACAAAATGGGTCAAAATTGGACAAAACTGTGAGTGTTGACGACGGACACGTAAACGCACCCCGAGAATCGTCAATCATGGAAATCACTCTGGGGCCCCAAAACGGTGAGTAATAGTGCACGAAACGGACCAGAATCAGCCAAAAATGTGAGTGTTGATGACCGACACGTAAAAGCGCCCCAGGGTTCGTATGTCGTGGAAATCACTTTGGGACCCGAAACAATGAGTAATAATCCATGAAACGGGCCAGAATCAGCCAAAATTGTGTGTTGATGACCGACACATAAACGCACGCTGGGGTTTTTCAATCGTGGAGATCACTCCGGATCCCAAAACAGTGATTAAT